>NC_079439.1:53513982-53636482 GCF_903798145.1 Danio aesculapii
ACCATAAAATAGCTCATTGTCGTCTTAATAATACATCTTCATACATTAAAAAACTACTTTGATTATACATCTTGTAAATAACTTATAATAAGAAAGTAAAATCGATTGGAAACGCTGTGCCATCCTTACAATCCTTACAAAAACTTTGTAAAAAAATTCTAATAATTTAAAATAGATTTTATGAAGTTAAAAAACAACACAACAAAACATCTTTACAATAAAAAAGCATTCTTAGGGGCCGATCACACCGAATGCACCTTTACGTTCCAAAAACAAGAAAAAAAGAAGCGCGGTGCACTTTTTATGATGCTGGACAATGACTGAATCAGCTGCGTAATGTGCGAGAGTGTTGCTCTTGATATTAATGTAATTTTAAGAGTTAATAATATTGTGACATTTAAGATTTGTAAAGTAATACAGCTCTGGATAACACAAAACAGCAACCACAAGTCTCTCTTCCATCTTCAAAAGTCTTGACAACACAAACAATGCAGGCACTTCAACGGAAACCCCGCCTCTGCTTTCCTTTGATTGGACAATGAAACAGACGCGACTGACATAACACGCTTATTCCGCAGAAGCAGGCGGTTAAAACGCGAGGGGCGCAGGACGCATAAGCAGCACGCAAAACGCTCGTGGCTGTTAGTAAACCGTTCAAAAAAGGCACCGCTCAACGCAAAAAGTGCGTTTGGTGTGATTGGCCCGTAAACATGCCTTCATATATTCAAAATAAATCTAAAGAAATAAACAGCAGCGAGCAATCTATCATCTCCATCTGCAGTGCAGTAGAGTACAGTATTAGCAGCAGGTGTGGTGATACTGAAGGTCCAGAGGTGAGCTCATGGTTTGGGGGCGGAAGAATGAATTATTTAGTGATACAGAGGGCATGCCTTCAGCTTTATGATTTATATTTCTATATTGTTTCCCCGGTGCACACGCGTGCATTTTTAATAAGGGAGACAGATAACTGAATGATAGCCGCCCCATGATATCTCTTACTGTTCCATATATAAATTATCATATATTGAAAATGGAGGAGACAGTTTGGAGGTAGAAGCGAATGTGAGACTGAGACTGTGCTCTGTAGCGGCTGAGGAGGAAAGGCTGATTGCTTTGACAGGTTAACGGTGCTGTACGTGATTAGTAGTTTATTACAAGGCTGCCAGCATATGCACAGATGTATGACAGCAATGTTAAACGTATACATTAAAATCACATGGTAGAAAGCTGTGGTAGATTTTGATTTGATTATGGAGAGTTGTTGAGGCTATTTATTTCACTTCAGCCTCTCTACAAACAAAAAAAAAAAAAAGAGAGAAAAAACTTTAGACCACACATAACAAAAACGAAAAATAAAATTAAATAAATAAATAAATAAATAATTTTTTTGTTAATATACTAAAAGTTTGAATATCATTGAACAAACTAACTAAAAAAATAAATAAATAAAAAATAAAATAATAATAATATTAATAACAATAATAAATATAGTAGTCAAAAATAAAAAATATATAAACAAACTTTTTTAATACGTAAAAAGGTTAGCATTATGGGAGTTTTGTTTACAACATTTTTTTTATGATTTTAAATCAGTTTTATAGAGTTTTAAAAAAAATCTAACAAAACAACAAAATAAACTGAAAACTGAACAAACATGAGAATAAAATATGAAAACAAGTACAGTATAACAGGTTTAGATTTGACTATAAGGAGTTCAAACTAATTAAAAAAGAATAAATAAATAAAATAACAAAAATATTAGTAGTCAAAAATCACACTAAATAAAATAAAACAACAACAAAAAAAACAACAAAACAAAAAAGCAGAACAAAACAAAACACAAAACAAAAAACCCCAAAAAAACAAAAAACAAAACAAAAACCACAAAGAACTAAACAACAACAAAAAATAAAACAAAAACAACAACAAAACTAAACTAAAAAAATAAACAAAAAAACAAAACAAAACCAACAACAAAACAAAACAAAAAACCCACAAAAAACTAAAAACAAAAAAAAACAAAAAAAAAACAAAGACAAAAAACTAAACAAAACATTACGTAACAAAAGACAAAAAACAAAACAAAACAAAAGACAAAAAACTAAACAAAACTAAATTTTAAATAAGACATGAGAATAATATAAGTATAAATATAAGTAAAATAAGTATGACAGGTTCAGATCTGACTAAAAATTTTATTTAACTAAACTAGCTAAATAAACTAAACTAAATAAAACTAACTAAATAAAAAATGTAAATAAAATGTAAAATAGCAATCAAAAATAAATAAAATAAAGTATCAAAGGTGTTCAGACTTAAAGGATCAAACAAACTAATAAAAAACATTAAAAATAAAAGCCTAAAATTAAGTAAAGTAAACATGTTTAACATAAAATGGAGCTTGGAAACTACACAAAAAATGACATTTATTGTTTGTTCAAACTACTTACTAAAAATCAGGGTTTTTTGAAACAACTTAATTGTTTTATGCTCAATCAACTTAATTCCTTCATGTTGTCACAATACAAACCAATTGTGTGGAAGCCAGCAATGTTTTACAGCATATTCTGTTTCCAAAAGTAGCCTAACTCAAATCTATGCTGATTTAAACAATATCCAACACTGGAGTCCACATCGAACCACATTAGCGCAAGTCCAGACATTTAGCAACTGACCAGAGGGCTAAAGGCCTCTGAAGCGAAGCGGCGTCCTCAAACTTCATATTCCTGTGTAATCTATCTCTGGCTGAGTATGAATAATGAGTGTCCTGCAGGGTATTAATCTTACTGACCGGCCCTGACGGTGGCCACCGCCTGAGGTCAAGGGTTAAAGTGGAATCCCTTGACCTCTACTTTGTTATTGTGGCCCTGCAGAAGGAGAGGTAAAAGACGCACTGGTGGCCTCCAAGGTGACACTGATCACTGGATTAAATGAGAATATATTACGATGAAATATTACTTCCCATCTGAAGCTGAATGACTTCATCTTCAAACAAGGAGGATTTCCATATCTGTGCATTATTATCATGGATAGGAAATATAGTGGCCCTGTTCTAAAAGCTACTGAGGTTCCTACCAAGGGTGCAGTGCAAAGCACTACTGTTATATGATGCTTCGGGGAAAAAAACAGGAACAAAAGGTAGTAAAATAATGCTGCTTTTTACATTTTAAGTCAATTTTAAATTTCAAAATTGGGAATATAACAACATATGTATGATTATATAATAAATATATTTATATATATATATATATATATATATATATATATATATATATATATATATATATATATATATATATGAGCAATATCACACGAGTAGCAGTGCGATATAGCTGTGCGACTGGTGGGAGGCGTGCGTTGATGAGGCCATAGGCCTAGTGCCTTAGTGTCCCACTAGTGATGATATACAGCCATATCGCACTGCTACAAGTGTGATATTGCGTTTTTACAACAGTTTGACGGCATAATCGTGTATATTAAAAGAATATCAAACTACAAAATACAAATACAAAATCCTTTTGTATAAGAAACTACTTCTACCATTCATTCACATTTGCAGCTGACGTCAAAACAGCAGAAACGGTTGCTTAAAAACACATCACTTTAGATCTAGTATGTGAATGATTCACTAGCGTAATGTCTAAATTGATGAGAAAACAGGTGATTATAAGGCTGAACGGCATGAAATGCCATCTACAGCCAGTCTACAGAGATTTCCCACAATCACAATAAATAACAGGAAATCACAATAATTAACCACGAAAAAGCCAAAGCAAATCAAACATTTTATATCAACGATTACTAGAATACAAATACAGCACTACAACACAAAAAAGAGAGAGATCGTCTTACAATGACTTTTACCTGTTTTATGATTTGATCAGCTGTAGTTTGAAATACGAAACGAAAACGCTGAGTTTTTCACCCCGAGGGACTTATTATGTGGTCTTGTTGCGCAACCATCTTTGCTCTGTTCTGTAATATATGCTGATGGCCGCAGGTCTCCGGAATGGTTCATTTTAAAATAGGCACTATACTTATAAATAAGCTGCGTATTTGCAATCTAAACAACGACATTCTCGCCTAAAAACAAAGCCTCAACAGTACATTGTGTTGTCCAACAGCTGCAATATTTGTCAAACTGTGGTAAGTTTATTGATCTGCTGTTACTCTATGTGGGCGTAGTAATACAGAAAGGTGAGGAGGCTGCATGGTTGCTGTTATTGCAGAATATTGCACAGCAATCAGCCAATCAGATTCATGAATCAGACAGAACTGTTACAAAACTACATTCATACATACATACATGCAAGCACGCACGCACGCACGCACACACACACATGTATATACAGGGCTTAATTTGTGCCGGAACAAGCTGGATTGTGAACTTCTAAAATCGGATCCAGCACATCATTTTAATGATCCCTTTTCTCACATGCATCCATGCACTAAGTATATATACTTAGTGGCTCAATCATACAAAGTAACTTTTTATACACTGTTTTGAATAGCGTACGAGTGTTGTTCTGAACAACACTTACTTAAAAACTTTCACTTTCAAACCATTTTGAAAGTCTTTTTCAAAAAAATTTGAACAGTATTATGTAGGTGATTTATTTATTTATCGTATAGTCTATGCCAGGGTTGGACAAACTGGCTCTTGGAGGGCCGGGTTCCTGCAGAGTTTTGCTCCAACCCTAATCAAACACTGCTGCTAATAGCCTTCTAGTCTTCTGGCTAAACACATGGATTGGCATGTTCAGGTGTGTTTGAGGTGTGCACATCCCTGGTCTATGCCAACATGTAACCATACCAAAATCTGTTTTATAATTGAGTTTCCTGTGTTTAAAATAAGATGCGGCAAAGAAAGGAAGAAAGAAAGAAAGAAAGAAAGAAAGAAAGAAAGAAAGAAAGAAAGAAAGAAAGAAAGAAAGAAAGAAAGAAAGAAAGAAAAAAAATGAATGAACGAACGAACGAACGAATAAAAGAAAATGTAATATCTGAAGTTACTTCATATAATATTTTAAGTAAATAAAAGAAATAATGAATCTATAGTAGTTCTTCATTTAAGTTTGATGATATTAAGTATATTTGATGGACACAAACAAAAAAAAAATTCAAATGATGCCTGAACATTTGCATTTGTTGAGAAAAAACAATCCTTAAACTTTGCACATCTAGTTAAATGAGCTTATTCTTTTTGCTAATTTAACAACTTATTTAAGCATATTTGACAATTATAAATCTTATTAAAAATAAATCCGTTCAAAAACTCGCAAAAGACCAATTAAGTAAACTGATTCATTGTTTTTACCTATTTTTAATTATGAAATAAAATTGATAATATCAACAAAAAAATTATAAAACCAGCTACCTATTTATGTGTGTGTGTGTGCGCGTGTGTGTCTATCTTTTTATTTATTTAGTTTTAGGGTAAGAAGATAACTCCAACATTTTCTCTTAACACTTTATAGGGCAACTCATTAAAAAATTAACAAAGACTTTTCAGGTGTTGTAAAGTAAAGTAAAGTAAAGTAAAGTAAAGTAAAGTAAAGTAAAGTAAAGTAAAGTAAAGTAAAGTAAAGTAAAGTAAAGTAAAGTAAAGTAAAGTAAAGAGTAAACTAATATAAAAAATAAATAAATAAATAAAAATAAAAAATAAATAAATAAAACAATAATTAAAAAATAATAAAAAAATAAAAATAAATAAAAATAAATAAAAAACTTAAATCAAATAAAAAAATTAAATAATAATTAAAAATAAATAAAATAAAATAAAAACTATTTTAAAATGAAATAAATAAAAAATAAAATAAAATAAAATAAAAAAATAATATTAAAATTAAATTAAATTAAATTAAATAAAAACAAAAAATTAAATTAAATAAAATTTAATAATTTTAAAATAAAATGAAATAAATAAAATGTATAATAAAATAAAATAAATAAAAAGTAAAATAAAATAAAACAAAATAAAATAAATGGTTAGAATGCAACTTCAGAAATGATGAAAAGACGTGAACAGAGATTCTGAAGCAAAGTTCCAGCAGCACGCATCAGATTTGTGAATAAGTACATACTTCATAACTATGTAAACACAACTCCTTTTCCCGATAAAACGTCAGAAAAACATAATTGACCAAAAGATCAAAAAAAAAAAAAAAAAAAAAAACTTATCTTTACCATCACCTGTTGTCTCTTTTTCCTCATATTGCTTACTCATAAATCATAAGACCGGGTAATTAATCAAGCTGTCAAAAAAAGGACGGAAAAGAACATGTGGAGGTCGAAGGTCACCGCCAGACCAATGGAGGTCAGGGTCACACCGAATTCCTCATTATCAAGTTGGGATGAGAGAGGGCCTGAGCAAACAAAAGCTAAGCAGATGGAGAAGGACGAAGGGCGAGAAAAGAAGCAAAAAAAGGGGAGAAGAAAGGGGAAAATGACAAAGAAAAGTGAAAGAAGCTGTCAGCTGCCTGCAAATGAAGATGGGGAACTGATTCTGAAAGGGAAGGCTGCGGGGAGAGCGAGAGAGAGAGAGAGAGAGAGAGAGAGAGAGAGAGAGAGAGAGAGAGAGAGAGAGCGAGAGAGAAAGAAGAAACAAGAGAGAGCAAAAAAAAAAGAAAGAAGAAAACTACAAGATGTTTCTGCCATATAGACACAAAATAGGGTGGAGAGTGGAGGATTGCCAGCGGTCTCTGAAGCCCCCCATCACACACACATACACACGCGCGGCTGACAGAGACGTGAGGAATCAGTAGTGGCAGATATGATTGTTATCTGCTTGTCTCTGGTCTTCTGAGAGAAAGGATAAAGCGAAGCGATACCTTTCTCTCCAGACAGCAGATCAAGCCTCTAAAGACAGTTAGCAGGTTCAAAAACACAGAGGTCAGTCTTGTTCAATATACAAACCCTACTGCTGCAGATAAGATGAGTGCCAGTGATAGCAGCGGCAACAAAAGAGGAGGGTAAAAAAAGATGCAAGGCAACACAGAGATGACATATTGTGGTGATGGCTATGTAGGTTTCTGAATCAAATTGTGTAATATATGAATAAAGTGCAGGGTCTTTATGGAGTAACAAATAAGAAGGGTACATCAGGGATAAATCAGTGTCTCATCACCAAGTCTTGTGAGCGGCTCAATATGTAATTACAAAAACATCTCCCATTTCCTCATTGGGAGGCAAAGCAGTGGGAGACTCCAAGGAGAAAAGAGAAAAGTTTAACATTTATGCACTATTATGTCATTTCAGTACATCACAGCTTAATTTTTTATTTGTTGAACACAAATAGAAGTGTTATTATTGCTGTGCTGTTTGCTCTTTTCCTTCTAACTGAAATTAATGATGACAAAAAGAGTTGCTTCGAAACTGGGGTCTTGAGAACCCCCCAGAGGGCTGTAGGGGTGTGGAATGGGGTCTGTGGAAAGATTTGAGGAAAAAACACATACAATTGTATTGAAAAAGAAAAGAAAATCTATCAGTGCTCAGCATATATAAGTACACCACCCACAAAGCACTCATTTAAATTTAGATTTTCTATAGGAAGCTTTACAATATTATATTTGTGCATATACATTAGCTTAGTCAGTACTGAAGCCAAATATGGAGCTAATCTTACAAAATAACTTACAATAATGGTTCAAAAATTCGTAGCCCAAATTTATATGGTAGGGGAAAAGTATTAAATAAAATGTTCAAAAATAGCAAAAATTAACAGTTCGTAATTTTTTTTGCAATATTTTGCTTTAATTTAAATGTATTATTGTATATATATATATATATATATATATATATATATATATATATATATATATATATATATACATACATACATATATACACATATTTTAATTACTTTTTATGTATATGCATATATATATATATATATATATATATATATATATATATATATATATATGTATATATATGTATATATATATATATATATATATATATATATATATATATATATATATATATATATATATATATATATATATATATGTATATATGTATATATATATATATATATATATATATATATATATATATATATATATATATATATATATATATATATGTATATATGTATATATGTATATGTATATATATATATATGAAGCACAGAGAGGGGAAGGGTTGACAAAGGACCACGAGCCAGGAATTGAACTTGGATCGCCATGAGCACCATAGTTCTATATGTCAGTGCACTTAACCACTATAGGTTATTGGCGCCGACCACTTATACAATATTTTTTATATGTTTCAGGGTATTTTCCACCCAGTTATTGCTGCACACAGTGCACTGAATTAACCAAAGCATATGATATAAATCCTATTTAAACGCATAACACTGTAACAGGCACCAATATTAAAACAAAGCATTCAATAACTAATAACACTGCAGCAAGGCACTGGTTGTAGTAAGTTATGATTATTTTCCTTCTATAAAAGAAAACATCCTTAACCAGCAGCTTCATTAAAACACACTGTATTAAAGAATCTCAAACTGGAGGTCATGTGAACAACAACACGGCCACCCTATCAAGAAGACATTCTCCATGTGAAATAAAACACCATTTATTAAGCTATTAACATGATTCGAGAACAAAGGTTTGATTTTATCCTTACGGCAGCAACTCATTTGCTGTTAAAGGTACATATATAAGCCTTGCTGCAATTAAACATCCTCAGTTTGATATTTTATCCCATTACCTGTCTATTCACATCTTTAAACCAGCTACCTTCAAACCACAATCATTACTCCAAAATCAGTAGAAACACACAGAAGGACAAGAACGGCTACCTGGCAAAATGATGCATGGAACGTGAGCCGGTGGGGGGATAAAAATATCAGCAAAACAATTTAAAAAGTGCATATGCTACGCAACTTCTGATATTACCGTCTAATCCCACTCCACCACACGAAAGCTGAGTTCTCTATCAAAACATCACTCCTGAACGAGACATGGACCACTGCGCAAAATTAGCTGTCACCCTTTCCTCAAAATCTTTGTTAATCTCGTTTCCAGTGTTTGTGGATTTATCAGCACATGCATCAATGTCAGTTCCTTGGTTACTGAGGCGCACTACACGGGAGAAGATATAATTAAAACTGTTTGGGTGCCGAGCGAGGGGAGGGGTGAGGGTGGGCAGGCGGGCGGGCGGCAATGCAACATTGACGTCTTGTTTGCTTCGTCTTCGTCTCCTTACCCCTTGAGAGTCGCGCATGCATACAGCCGGTGATAACAAATACACCAGCAGGAGGAATTCGCAAGCTCTGACACCTCAGGTCAGCCGGTGGCAGCGCTTTAATGATGGACGTTCGCCTGAAGGTTCCATCCCGTGCTTCGGTACGGCCTTTAAACATCCATTTAAAAACAAAACTTTCCATAAAATGTCTCATTATTGTGCTTGAAAATGTAGCTTAGCCATATAAAAACAAATAGATTCACATAAAAACTCGGAACCTATCAACAAATATATTGGCTGCAAGTCAAACAAGTTTCGTAGTACAGGGTTTCTGCAGGTAAATTTAAGACTTTATTTAAAGACCTTTTTAAGACCAACGAAAAGGAATTTAAGGGGGAAATTAATACAGCAATGTGCTGAGAACGACACTGAAAAGCACATGAAGAGTTGTATTTATAGCAACATTTTAAAGTAAAAACGCTAACAAGATCTGACTTTTAAATTAATTTATATAAAAGGAACACTCCACTTTATTTAAAAATAGGTTCATTTTACAGCTACTCTAGAGTTAAAATGGGTAGTTTAGAGTAAAAACTAGGGTAGTATAGAGTTTAAATGTATTGGAACCAGGGCTTGACATTAATACCTGCCAACCCGCCAAATGCTGGAAGATTTTAGCTATGGTTTGACAGTTTGACAGCCACTCTCACTAGCTACTTTGGCTAGTTGAATTTTTTTTTAATTGCCAGTGCTGGCTAGTCACTGAAGATTAGAATTATAATTCATGATCATTTGTCGATACTGTACAAGTGTAAATGTGATCTCAGAATCGACAAGCTGCATGACTAACTAATAAAATAACTGTTCTCGCACGAGCAAAAAGAAAACCATTGAATACCGAGTGAAGGATGATCAACCGTGATCAAGGGCAAAGCAACCATGCCTGGAAACATAACGATCAGTTCTCTTTGAAATAGACTGGACAATAAGCGATGCTCGAACACCCACAGACCTGCTTCTTTTAAGAGTTACAGCTTTATACGCAATAACGGTTGCCGCTTTCGCTTTAACAATTCTTTGAACAGATTATTAATGGGTTTAACATTAATTGTGATCATGCATGTGATCATTCTTTCATGTTTCACATGCTTTCTTGCTTACAGTTATTTTTAATATGGTTTAACTATCATCCTTTGCAATTGCCTTAAAAGGAGACTAACTCTCCATTTATGTTTAGTTAACTGGTGATCTGGTACCTTTAGCCTGGACAGACTGCATAGTTTTACGACAATCTTTTTTTTTTTTTTTTTTTTATGTACTTTATGCAGCTATTTTGCTTGTTTTGTCACATTATTTAAAAGTTGTGGCAAGGAAATAATTAGTTTGGTGAGGCCAGAGAAAATTTGTTGAGCCCTAAAAAGTCATGTGAAATAAAACGAATTGTAACATGACACTATGAAACTCATTTGCTAATGCTCATTGAGCAGGGTCATTCACAACGCACAAAAAAGTTTAATAAATGAGGAGGCACGTGAACATAACACAAAATTTAAATCAAGTCATTTTAGCATGTCAAAGTCAAATAAATGCATATGAAATATATTTTCCCAACAACAAAATTGTGGCTAGTGAAAATGATGAGCAGCTAGTAACATTGGAAAACTACTAGCCACAGTGACTTTAAAAGTTAATGTCAAGCCCTGAGTGTAACAGAGTTAAAATAATTTTGAACATTTTTGAATCAATTGAGTGGGTTTACAACTCTGCTGAGAGCATTTTTAGCTTAGCTTAGCATAGATCATTAAATCTAATTAGACCATTATCATCTAGCTCAAACATTTCAAAAGAGTTTCTATAATTTTCCTATTTAAAGCTTGACTCCTCCGAAATGTGTGTACCAAAAAAGCTAAGACAGATGGAAAAAGAAAAGTTGGTATTTTCTGGGCTAATGTGACTAGAAACTATACTGTACTCTTATTGTGACGTTCACTTTGCTGCCATGTCATGGCTGCAGCAGATGCAATGTTACTACGCAGCACCTGAAAATATTCCCCAGCTATTGACCTTATCCTTATCCTGCGGCAGAGTGTGACAGTTTTTGCGATTGTTGGAACTTCCGATTTAGTTGCCTACGGGAGAAATGACTAGCAATAATGAACGGCTGAAAGCGGTCAAACCACTTGCAGACAAGATTGTGCTGTCTTGACTGTCCTCTCTTATTTGTACTAAATGTTGCACAAACCGCACTTTGTGCTCTTATTCTTATTTTATTTATTTTAGTTTATTTTATTTCATTCTCTAAATGTGCACAGTCCTGTGTTATGTTGTCAATTTATGTTGTTTGATCTAGCACCTAGGTCCTGGAGGAACATTGTTGCATTTCACTGTGTACTGCACTGTATATGGTTGAAATGACAATAAAGTCAACTTGACTTGACTTGAAAATATCAGTTTGCAACATGAAGCAGCATAACGTGCCGTTTTTAACGCCTAAAAATCAGTGAAAGTGAACAAGACTAGAAGTCTCGGGCCAAAAAGACATCAATGGCTGCGCCCGCTCATACTTATAGAATAAGGTCAAAAGCTAACAGCGCTGTTCATGTTAAGTTCCTTCATAATTAGAAAATAACAGCTTTTTATTTTCCATTGGTTTTAGCACATGATGAAACTACATACGAGTCAAGGTTTAAATAGAAAAAAATATCTAAACTCTCTATCTAAATATCTAATCCAACTCAATGATTAATCCAAATTTTAGGAGGTTGAAAACAAGAACAGCTTTAAAAAAATTGTGTATGTCTGTATGTGGTGTGAAATTATGGAAGAGTCTGGAACAGATTCTCAAACAATGTCAGGATATTAATCAATTTTAAAAGTTGTATAAATATATATTATTAAAGGAATATAATGATGAATAGAGGTGATTGAAAAAGAATAAAATGAAAAAAAAGTACAATGACATTTCAATTAATGGCTGTTTGCAGTACTACTAAATGTATTTTTTGGGGTCTATGTTATAAAACCTATACGTACAAATTAAATCAAACATATAATATGTCAAAGATGCCAAAAGGATAAAATATGTTTCATGTAAAGCTCATATGTCTCATGTAAAAAAGAAGAGATAAGTAAAAGAAGAAATAAGTAATAGACGAATGATGTGTGTGGTAAAGGGGTGGGAAAATAATAAGCTTGTGCTTCACCCTACTCTATTTCGATTATGTTTAAATATATATTTTTATTACAGAATTTTTATGAATGATTTTTCTATTTGACATAAATACATCAAATCATATCAAATAATCTATGCTAAGTTAAGCTAAAGGTGATTCTGTCAGACCTGGAGACTGGCTGAATGAATTTAAAAAGTGTTTAACTCTAGAGAAGGTGCGAAATGACCCTTTTTCAAAAAAAAAAAAAGAAAAAAGAAAAGTAGAATGTTCGTTTAAGGCTTGAATACCTCTGGTTCAACTACTTGAGTGTGGAAAAAGCATATACCTTCTGATCAGACCCACTGTATATCTATACCTCAATGTCAGAGTGCTGTCAAACCAGTTGCTATAAATACAACTTCATGTTAGGCATGGGTTGATAACTGGTTTCAAGTTTTACCACGGTATGATAAAGTCAAAGTTTTAAAACCGCTAATATTTTCTGTTATTATGTTCTTATATGTAAGGTTTTTTTTTATCTGTGTTTTTGAAACTAATGAAGACAGCAGAAGTCAATAATTCAATTTCATTATTTAGCCTGACATGTTTACTGTATTATAAATATTTATATAAATGACTTCTAAAATAAAATTTATTTTGCGCAGACATTTAAAAAGAACTTATTTTAGTGTAGTAATCACAATATCGTCATACTATGAAACCTTGATATTTTTATCCAAGGTTATTATACCATCAGAAACTTTTACCAGCCCATGCCTACTTTATGTCCTCCCCACACATTATCATTGTATTACATACACAGTGCATCCCACAGACATAAGTAAATAGGGAAATCTGTAATAAGGTACAATCACATCCCTGAATGAAATCCTGAATTAACACAGTAATACAGCTCATTCTCAGACACGATGACCACTGAAGGCACTAATGACGACGATGATCCTGATCCAAATTAAGCTTTAATTTTACTTTAAAATGAAACGCAACAAGATTACTCACAAAAAAAAAAAATCATGCCATAATTATATTAACTTAACACTTGCTGCTTTGATTTAAGCCCTTTTGATTTAAGGCTTTTATTTTAAGATCTGCACTAACCCTGTAGTATGTGTAACATTCACAAATAAAGTCCGTCGCTACCTAAACACTGCGTTTCCCTCCCAAACCTCCACTAACCAGCAACTGTCTCTTTTCTTGCTATTTCTAGTACCTGCCAAAGAGTGCACGCATTAACAATTCAAAACTTCCAGTCTTCACTTTCTGCCGCTGGGACCAGGAGCATGAAATGTCCCAGAGAGTCCTCCCTGAATGTGGCCACAGCAGCACAGACCCGGTGGCTCGATGACACCTTGCCAGACAGTCTACATGATCACAAGAGACAGACACTAAAAAATACACTGGTATGTAAAATACATTCAGCTGCCGAAAGAGGCGGGAGAAAAAAAGTTCGGCATATACTGAGACAAGCTCCCCAGAGTCGAATGTGCGTGCAGGTGAGTGTTTGTGAGAGGGAACTAGTTTTTAAGTCACACTTGTACTCGTACAATCATATCCAGAGAAACTCTTTATGTTAAGGTCGAATTTGTGGTACTGAAAGAAAATAATATTGCAAGCTTCGATAACTTATTCTGACATTTGCTCATAGATGATGTCGAAAAGCCTTCTAGCATTTAAAAAATGAGACTTTAAAGCACCATAATAACAAAAATAAATAAAAATATGGCAAAAAAGTTGTACCAGAACAATTAAAAAGATAATATAATACAATAAATTTGAATTCTAAATGAATGTTGCAGCAACGAGTTCGATTCCCGGCTCGAGGTCCTTTGCAGATCCTTCCCATCTCTCTGCTCCCTACACTTTCCTCTCCACTGTCTTGTCCATTTAAGGTACCCCAAATAAACCCTCAAATAAAATAAAATATTAAAATAAAATAATTATCATAATATTGTTATTATTATTAATAGAAAAAGCAAAACTTTGTTGCAGGCTCAAAACAGGGAAATTTGCAGATTTCAAAAAAATCTTTTGTCATATTAGCAAAATAAAACTTCTACCAAACCAAAGAATTACTGGTTTATGTGGGTGAATTCATGGTTATATCATGCATCAACTAATAACCAACTAATTCCTGTTCTATTCCTAATTCTATAATCCCTGTTGCTTCATGATATTGTACAGTGACTATCTGCAGCGGGAAAATAGGCTGACTAATTAATCTAACAGATTTTTATTTTAATTTTAAAAAAGTTTTGCTACACCTACGCCTTCCGTCCACACTACCCCGGAGACTTTTTCTCAATATTAAGTACACAAAGTTCAGTCTTGCATCCTTTCTTTGTAAGTTCAGACTTTGCAAGTTTGATATTGTTTCAGGCTCGTTCATTGCAAACTTAGTACCATGGGAGGTAGGGAATTCTCCTACCGTGCACCTAAATTGTGGAATGCTCTTTTCACAAACATCAGCAACGCCAGTTCCCTGGACTGTTTTAAGAAACTTCTTAAAACTCACCTTTTTAGTATTGCTTATAATTTATGAGGCTTTCTTTTTAAGTTGTATTTTTTGTACTGCATGTTTTATTATGTTCTGATGTTCTAGTTAGCACTTTGCGTCTGAGAAAATTGCATTATAAATAAAATGTATTATTATTATTTATTATTATTTATTATTATTATTATTATTATCATTATTATTATTATTATTATTATTAAATATAAACTCCAGAGGACTCATCAGGTAAATCTCCGAAGTGAACAGAGTATCAAGTGTATAAAATTTAAACATGATATAAGGAACTGCCTATTTTCATTTTGATATTAACTTGATAGTAGAAACGTTGAGGCATCATGTAGCTACATATTTATGACCGTCATCTTCACTGTATGCATATTTATACAAAAACAGAGCCTATAACATAACTGCCTCCTTTCGTTTTCATTTAAAAATAAGAACCATATCTGTCTCCTTTGCTGAATATCAGTTTTAATAATCAATAATGGCCATTATAAAAGTATATCGTACAATAAGTTTATACATTATAGGAAATAAAGGCAAGCAATCAGTCATATGCAGAATCAGTGTACGTGGTTACATAAACTAATATATTAACTTATCTTTGCGCTTAGCCAAAATGCGTTACCTGAGAACAAGTAATAGATTCAAAAGACCAAAAAGTCATTAGATAGAGACAACTACACTGAGATGAAAATCAAGCGGGGGATCCTTGATGAACTGTCCGGCGTGTGCTGCTGACCTGTGGAGCTGTGCTCAAAGCACCCATTGACTGCCTGGAGCTCAAAAGTGCGCATACGCTGCAGTGCATGCCAGAGTGAGTGTATAGTTATGTGATGTGTATCTTCAGTGGTGTAGTGTGGACGGAGAACTTTTCAGAAACGCTAGGTGAAACGCCAGTGTGGACGTGGATCGTTTTGATTGTTAAACTCCATTTTAAAACTAAAACGTTGAAAGCTCCATTCTGGCATATTCTCTACTGTTGCTTATTACGGAGTTTGGCTTTACTTCCGGTCACCACTGTCATTCCATCAGCAGCTGTTGCTTAAAGTCCTTATTCCTTTAACTTGCACCTTCAACAAAGAGCAGCCGCGGCCTCCATGATGCTTAGTTGGTAAGTGAGTTAACAACATGCACTTGAGACATCTTTTTCATCCTCAACACTCCTCTTCCTCTTTCAGATCTAAACGCACAGACGCCTCTCTTTCAGTACGGCCAATAATCAATGCCATTCCAGGTCAACCCTCCGCCGAGCCTCTGACCAGACCTCTCGCTTTCATTCCCTGCCGGCTGGGTACAGGAAGGCTCATTAAAAGTTCAGAGTGGCTTACTTGCTGAAGCATTCATCAGCTCTAAATAAACAAGCTCTTTGGAGGGCAGGACAGCTTCTTTGGCTGCAGCGGCTAGACTCTGCAGAGCTTTAATTAAATTGGCAGGCCAAGCAGAGGCAGAGCGGAGGCCATGTAGAGGCCATCGCACGAGGGCAGGCAGTGCGATCTTTGGCAGGCCGAGGCCTTAAGATCTCGCACTCGCCGACAGAGATTGCAGGAATCTTTCTTTTCCCGTCTCCGTCCATCTCTCAGTGATGAAGGAGGACAGAGCTTTAAGTGTACGTCGCTGGTGTGGCGGGTCACTTATTCCCCTCTTCATTAGCGAGAAAATGGACTCTCGTAAACGCTTGTTAAAATCCCTACCTACACTCCCCCGGTTAATGCCAGCCATCCATTTGTGTCCGTTTTAGCCGCCTGACAACGCTTTACGGGAAGATTAATTGTCCTGTGTCAGGCAATGGCCAGCCCCTGTCTCTCTCTCATTTCTTTTCTTCTCGGCCAAAGATGCAATAATGGAGCCCGTCTTTGTCGTAACAGTGTGATTAGCGCCCAAGAAGAAGAAAAAAAAAAAAAGAAATTAAAAAGAGGGTGAGAATGGGAGAAAAGAAGAGAGGGACAATGAGGGGAAAAAAGAAACACTGCCCTTCACAACTTTATACAAATGTAGATTGGGACTTGTGAATCTGAAACACTTGATGACATGGGGTTATTAATTAATGGCGGGGGGAAGAGAAGGTAATGAATCGCCTATTAATATTTCCAGACTTTTTTGTCAAACGCCACATTATTTCCCCATTTGTTGAGGGGGATCCTGGGGGGAGCGATGGACCCTTGGTGCGTTTCGTCATCTCGGGCCCTCCGGCCATCCCTCTTGCTTATAGAAGTGACAATGTAAAGTGCCTGTCTCACTCCCTGAGCCCAAGATAATGGCTGCTCATTACCTGGCCATTCCCAGACACGGCCGTGCTCCGAAGCGTTGAAACGCAAGCCTCGCACTGCCTTTTCAGAAGCAGGGGAGTTGCCCATGAGAGTTTGATTGAGGACAAAATACCCCTCTTTTATTCTTGTCTGTTTCTCCACTCTTTCTTTCCCAGCCTGATTACTCAGAGGGAAGCCCGACTCGCAGGCAATCCCCTTTTCCAGCATGTCCCCCCGCCACCCCCGAACAAAAAGAAAAAACGAGCGAGAGGGCCACTGAAGGAGGAAGGAGGGGGGCGGCTGGGTGACTGGGTGCTGTCTCATTAAAAGCTGGCGATTGTCTAATTGTCTCAAGCGGACCTCCGAGAGACTAGTATATTATACTCATCGCAATTAACCAAACAAAAGAGTTTAACCGCCCAAGCACTGAGGCCTAGGCAGAGACACGAAAGAGAAGAAGAGGGTATTCCGCCACGGCTGCGAAACCAGGGGAGGGGCCCAATTTGGGTCTTCAGACGGGAGGGGGGCACATCCCCGATTGGCCAGATGTCTCAAGGAGCAGGCTACAAGGAGCAGTCGGCCCGCAGAGAGAGGGTGGGGGCCGGTTTTCACTGGGGTTGCGAGCATGTGCTCATTTGCGGCGCACCTTTGTGCCGGACCTGTCTGTTTACAGCTCAGGCATGGGCCTAAACACTCCCAGCCTCCATTCACACCACTCGCCTTTCAGCCCTCACAGAAGCAGCCCCTTAAACCCACTTCACTACCATTTTCCCTCTCTCTCCCATCTCCTTTTTGTCCTCTCTTCCATTACATCAAACGCAGGAACAAAGGGCGCAGAACAGAAACCTCGGCCGCAGAATAGACCCATCACAAATATTAATTTGAAAAGGTGTTGAAGTGCAGAATCTACTTTTATGCACAAGGACAACTTGGGATCTCTTTTTACCCCTCGTTCCCCCCACCCTCCAGCTCTCTTCTTCAGCGGGGGGATTCTTTATGAGCTGCAATGAGCTTGGTTTTCAGCTGCGAAAGAAGAAGCAAAGAGGCTGGGAGTGCAATTATCCATCAGCAAAGGCTTCGGATTCAGACGGGCTAAAGACTCCACACTGGCCATTATGAGGGAGGGAGCTGTGAGGCTGCATTCACTTCTGCACATCTATTAAAGAGCAGAGGACAGACACATTCGCGCACACACGGTCTCACATACAAACATGCTAGTGGGTATTGATGAAGAGCAAGAAAGGCCAAGTTAATGGATAACCAAATGTATGCCCTTATATTCTATCAAAATGTATCCGAGAAGCAAAACCGTGCAGACTATGTTTTTCAGATAATGTACCCCAAATCAATTTTTCTGACTTCATGGCAAAACTGGTGAACATTCACAAATCAAGTCAAATTTATTCATATGGTGTTTTATGCACTAGAGATATAAATCAAGTATTGTCAAGTATTAATTGAACACTTAAAGAACAGAAAACCAGTAAAGAATGTAGCACTGTTAGGATATTGTGCAAGTTAGTTCAATGGTTCTTTCGCATGCCTTTTTTTTAAAGACTTTATCCTCTAGAGTGACTTTACAGTTAATAATAGCTACAGAATGTCTGAAGTGTTTGGAATGACATTACTTGAGTAATGTCAGTAAGACAGAAACACTTTTTAAAAGTAACCTGTTGCTTAAAGTGTGAGAATTATACATGTATAGTTATTATTAATGAAACCTGCTGCTAAAGAACAAGGCCAGTGCTGATGAACGTGAAGTGGATGGAAATGTAAAAGTAATTCAAGGCCCTTTAGGTTGAGGTAATTAAACTCAATCCTCCATCCTAATGTTTGATGTGTTACTGTCAAAACTCAATATTCTCAAGGAAAGGGGAAAAAAAGCTGGTAATTCAGTCAATTCAGTTATTCAATGAAATGTGTATCTTAGCTTAGGCTACTTATCCCACCTGTCTGAAAGCATCACAAATGCAACAAATGTGTTAAAAGGGTTAATTGACCCCCAAATTACTATTCTGTCATATTTCCACACCATCAAGTCATTCCAAAGCCATATTTGAGTAATTTATTCTTAGTCATTGAAGAAAATGTAATTACATTTATGATAAACAGGTTTATTTTAGGACTTTTTAAAATTTATTTTAAGCAGAGAATAGTGTCAAACTGTCATGTGTGCATAGACTATCCTGTCGCAAAATGTGGCGAAAATCCTACACGATGATAAAAGTTTGATTGCAGTTTACAAGCCTGTACTGCATTTCTGTTTAGTTCGATTATGACCTTAATCAGATTAAATTAATCAAAAATCTTTGTTTACATGGTAGACCCTTAATCAGGGTATTGTCTTAATAGTATTAAAATCGGATTATTGGTGTCCATGTAAACATAATGTTTACAGCATTCAAATTCAGCACGTTTGAGCTCCTACAATAACTAGAAGTTCTCACCCATCAAGCATGATCGGGTTTCACTTTATGTTCGCTGATCAATGTTTAAGTGTAAAGAAGTACATGAGAAAACTTTATGACAACAAATGTTTTTCAGGTTACAACTAATTTTAAGTTATACAAAGTTTAACTTACTTTTTTTTTCAGATTGACAGATGGAAGTTGATTTGATTCAATTAAAACATTTAAGGCAGCAATATTTGCATTACGGCTGCAAGATTAATCGAAAAAAGACTGCGATCTCGATTCAACCCTACACACAATCTTATTTAGCTTTTCTAAGATTCAGGCAATTTTATTTTCAAGGTCAAGAGGGAAGCATAAAGGCGGACGCACAAGTCTTCACATTGTTTTATATACATTGCTCAGCAACATGGACACCTCCAAATGGTGTAAAACTGTCACATACTGTATTTAT
Source organism: Danio aesculapii (assembly GCF_903798145.1). Lineage (NCBI taxonomy): Eukaryota > Metazoa > Chordata > Actinopteri > Cypriniformes > Danionidae > Danio > Danio aesculapii. The sequence continues at coordinate 53,533,977 of NC_079439.1, forward strand.
AAGGTATTATTCACCCAAAAATGTCATTTCTGTCTTAATATAATGATGTATTTGAGGCAGCAAAATCACACATGACCTGACACACTGTTTGTTTACTACTGAAGACATGTGGGTGCCCACCAATGATGCAAACTAAACTCAAAGAGATGGCAGCCATGACATGAGCCGCACTCGGCAGTGAAAAGTGAAACCAAAAGCACGAACATCATTTAAATGATCATATCACATTTTAGAGTTATAATTACGGCAAGCATTTGATACCTTTTTTTCTTTCATAGCCAACACAGTGTTGTGCGTGAAAATTTTAGTTTAACAGTCTCAGTCTAACTACTCTAGCCTATACAATGTTGAATATAATGCAAGAGGGAATCTGATAATGACAAATGTTTCATTTCATCTGTGAAAATGGTCTGATAATGACAAATGACAAGCATATGTCTCAAACATAATAATTAATTGTAAATTTAAATTGTAAAATTAATTGATAATTAGTTGTAATCTGATTTAATCACTTTACTGTGTATTATTGACCAGGGAAAATGTTATGTCTATTTAAGTTCACCATTCCAAGTCTATTCAAATTTTAGCATTTTAACCAACAGTCGACCAACACATAAGCCTCTATGAAAGTATTATTAATATTATTGTTGTTGTTTTACCATATGTTCGAGAAGAACAATAATAATAGCCATCTCATATTAACCTTTATTTTTATATCAACAGAATCATGAGAAAATCGTGATCCTAAAAATAAATTGTGATTTTTATTTTAGCCAGAATCGTGCAGCCCTAATTAGCAAATTGTAATAGTTTAAAGTATAAAACAATCATGTCTCTTAACATATGGATTGAACCACTATTTTTGATCCATTTATAAGTTAAGATTTAAAATAAACAAATGCAATATTTCAGAAAACCACGTTACAACGATGAACTAATTTCTTATGAATTTGAAATAACACAAGTGTGAGTAAATAACGAACCAACCCTTTTTCATTTTCCTGCTAAGGAATTAACTGAATGAATCTGAAAACAAAAACATTAACATTTCGCCCATGTCAACAAAATGACCTTCATTAATTAGTTCTCAGAATGCCCTCCTTTATGATGATTAAAGAAAAATACCAATAAAACAGGCTAATTTCCGTATCATCTAGATCCTGCTCTATAATGCTGTAAATGTGGAGTGTGTGGGGCTCTAGATTTGTGATGGAAAACAGAACTGCCACAGCTAAGATCAAACCATCGCTCAGCGTGTTGGCGGCCCCAATGGCTGGGGCCCCTCCACAGGACCCAACCTCCAAGCACTGATCTCTGGGGCACGACAAAACAGCCAGCAGGGATCTCCATCTTATTCAAAGCATTAACCATCCCTCTATCCCTCCCTCTCTTCTTTTCAAACACATATACACATACAATTACTGGTAATCTGCTTAGGCCGGTAGACCGGGGTGGGTTTGCTAACATTTGCGGAAAACAGTTTTTTTTTTTTTTTTTTTTTTCTTATGAGAAGAGAAACGAAAAGAAGAAAAGGCAGTTGAAGTCTCCAGGTGTCCAGTAATAGTCCGTAGAATTGGTTATTATTTGCCTCAGCCGCACGTAAGACTTAAATATTTCACACACTATTTTTGTTCGTTGTCCAGAGAGGCTGAAACAAGAAGAGAGGAAGCACCGAAAGCAAAACTATCACTGCCTTCAGGATTCATCAAACAGCAGAATGATATGAGAGACAAAGGAGAAATGAAATATACCTTCTTCTTTTTTTTTCTTTTAAAAGCTCATTCCACTTCTCATTTTAGTGGCTACACGTTACAAGTTTTGATTCTGTCTCAATTCTATATAAAAAAACTAACTTTTTTTTTTATCCCACAGAAAGAATTATATTGCTAGATAGGGCAATCCATACTCTCAGCCTTGTACAGTAGTGTCCAGCTATATTTACACAACCTTTCCCAACATGCAATAAAAACATTGTGGGTGGTAAGATACTTGAATGTATTTCCAACAAGTAAAACCTGCAATAATATAAATGTTAAATAACCTTTATTATTATTATTATTATTATTATTATTATTATTATTATTATTATTATTATTATTATTATTATTATTATTGTTGTTGTTATTTAAAATGCTATTTGTTATTTCTTAGTACACAATTATACTTCACTAAGCATGTATTATAAACATAGATATCACCTTTTTGGAAGAACACTATATACAGTACTGTATAACTGTAGGTACACTATGTTTATATACTACCCATGCCAGTATTTATATATCATATTTATTTGTATTCATATATATATTTTTTTATTTATATACAGTTGAAGACAGAATTATAAGCCCCCACCCTTTGATTTTTTTTTTCCTTTTTTAAATATTTCCCAAATGATGTTTACAATATGTCTGATAATATTTTTTCTTCCGGAGAATGTCTTATTTGTTTTATTTCGGCTAGAATAAAAGCAGTTTTTAATTTTTTAAAAAGCTATTTTAAGGTAAAAATTATTAGCCCCTTTAAGCTATATTTTGTTCCGATATTTTACAGAACAAATCATCATTATACAATAACTTGCCTTATTAACCCTAACCTGCCTAGTTAACCTAAATAACCTAGTTAAGCCTTTAAATGTCACTTTAAGCTGTGTAGAAGGGTCTTGAAAAATATCTAGTCAAATATTATTTACTCTCATCATGGCAAAGATAAAAGAAATTAGTTATTAAAACTATGTGTTGAAAAAATCTTCTCTCCCTTAAGCATAAATAAAAAAAAATAATAAACAGGGGGGCTAATAATTCAGGGGAGCTAATAATTCTAACTTCAACTGTACAAGTGTTTTCCAACCCTGTTCCTAGAGGCACACCAACAGCGGATTAGCGGATGCCTCTGACCCATTCACTTCAGGTTTTGGAGTCTCTTCTAATGTTCTGATAAGCTGATTCAGGTGCATTTGATTAGGGAGCGGCTGAAAATGTGTACTGTTGGTGTGCCTTCAGGAACAGGGTTGAGAAACACTGCCCTATTCACAACTCAAACTTTTACGATTTTGACTGTAAAGTAATAAAGGTAAATGATTTGTAAAGCTGCCTTGGGACGATGCTTATTGTGAAAAGCACTATAAAAATACACTTGAATTTAATTGATCTCCATGATGGTTAATGGTGGTCTGTGCAGTGTCACATGATCTAGGCAATACTTGAAAATAACAGCCCATATTGCAACTTTAACAATAATAGAAGAACTAATTGGTTGGATTAACTTTATGGACAACTTTTTGTTTACTTTAGAGTGATGATGAAAACACCAGTGGAAAGGCAATCCAAACTGATCCTTTTGTCATTACATAATATGGCACTTTTAATAATATAAGTGTAATGCATATAATAAACTGTGGTATAATGCATTGGTGTGGATTCTAGTTATCCATAAAGTTGTATGAATTTTTCCTATAAATTACTTTTAATGTGACTACTGTTTAGGGTGTTTTAAACTGTGGGTGGAGTTTGCTTCACATAACCTGTTGACCCTTTTTTCCCGCCTTTTGATTTGTTACATAATTTCTGGTATCCCTGCATGTATCATGTGGAAATGTATAATTTAGTAGTTTTAAACAGGCAAGGCAGGGTTGAGATATGTACCACAATGTTAGTAAGTAACTTTATCACACTAAAACCGTAATAGTATATCTCGAATTTAAGTTTGTGTGTCTATATGAACATTCATTCATTGATTATGTTCTTGCCTAAAGACTAAGACTATGTAACTAAAACTGTGCTGCTGTTAAGGGTTACTGTTTATTTATGTAGCATTCAGTACAATGGATAGTTTTTAAATTAAGCAGAATTTAAGCATTAAACATGGAAAAAAAAAACTGATTATGTTTCTTTCAAGATCTACTACTGAGAAACCTTTTCGCTCAGAGAACTTTAATAGGGTATATGCCTAGCTAGTGTTGTTCCCATACTGATAAACTTCCGGGTTTAAACGATTCCTTTTACAGCAACAATACAATCACTTAAATAGACTTTGCCATTCATTTAGTTGCTAAAGTGTAAAACAAGACAAAAAGCCGTTTACTCGCAAATGCCTCTCTGAATCGGCAGGCTAGCGCAGTAGCTTCATTGAATATACTGGGTTAAAATAAATGTTCATATTATAAAGACAAGGCGGGGAAAAATGTCATTTAATGCAGTGCTTCTTGTACAATCTGAGACCCACTTTATATCGGATATCACTCAGCCAGTGGAGATTGCTGAAAACAGACCTTAAACGCGCCGATTTTGCAACAGTATACAGATCACCAGAAGCACTGAACCCAGGTTACTGGCAAATTAAAAGTCCTATTAGCATACTTCGGCATATACCGCATTTTTAAGAAATGAGGCAAGTTTGTACAATTTTATATTTAAAGCATCTTCTTGCAAAGATATATACAATTCTATAACAGTAGATTGAATTTGTTTTACACTTTCAAATGTAGCACTTAATGTGTATTGTAACTAAAGAGTGCAATTGTTTAACAAATTTAAAACACAAAAATGAACCTAATTAAATTAAGGAAAACTTTTCCACACAATTGAATTGAAGAATTCTAATTAATTTTTTATAATTAATAATAATATATTCAATAGAACATTTCTAATTAAAATAACGTTATTTCATCTTATTTGAATTATGGTATATCAACATACTTTGTGTAATAGAACCCCCAAGCAAAATTCATTTTGAACCAATTATGTCAAATCATTTTTATTTAAATTACCAGAATTTTCAGTTATTTAATATAGTTCAACCTGCAACTGTTTTATCAATGACTACAGATGACTTAGACTGATCTCAGAACTGGAATTGGCACAGTACAAACAATATACATATATATATATACATACATATAAATATATATACATACATGTATATATATATATATATATATATATATATATATATATATATATATATATATATATATATATATATATATATATATATATATATATATGTATATATATGTATATGTATATGTATATATATATATATATATATATATATATATATATATATATATATATATATATATATATATATATATATATATATATTATGAAACTGGCAACTCCTAAAGTATGAGTGCTACTCTTCTGCAAGGTGCTAAACTTTTTTAAATCTTTGAACCAAGTATGGATTAAACTCTAACAAGTATATTTCTTAACTTAAAACACCAAATATTACAAAATATCCCCCTCTTAATGCAATATCATCCAAGGCACGCAGGAAACTACATACACTAAAAAATTATGTTTGCTGTTTGTTCAAACTACTTATTTAAAATGAGCTGAAACACAACTCTTGAGGTTTTTAGGGGGACAACTTAATTGTTTTATGTTTAATTAACTTAAATTTGTAAAAAACAATCATGTTAACTTAATCGATTTGTTTTGGGACAACATGAAAGAATTATGTGGAATCAAGCATTTTTTACTGTGCATCCACTAACCAGGTAGTTGCACCAACACAATTCATTCATGTTGTCCCGACACAAAACAATTACATAAAGTTGAGTTAATGTTTCACAAATTTAAGTTGATTGAACATAAAACAAATATATTGTCCAAAGAAATTATTCACAGCTTATTTTGAACAAGTTTGAACAGGCAGCAACAATATATATATATATATATATATATATATATATATATATATATATATATATATATATATATATATATATATATATATATATATTTTTTTTTTTTTTTTTTTTTTTTTTTTTTTTTGGACTGTACAATCGATTAGCAATTTTAACCGTACTCTCCAGCCAAGGTGTCAATAAAGGGTTAACACAAAAAATAAATAAATAAAGACAGATGAAGTCCAGTGCACCATCTCTCCACCCTCTTCCCAAACGAGCCGGCATCATTTTATTTCAGAGGTTTTCTCAAAAGCCGGAGCACTCGCGCCTCACAATCTCCTCTAGATCTGAGCAAACATGGCCGAGGTGCTGCTTACTTATGCAGTCATTTATCTTTTCATCACAGTCAGCTTACCAGCTCTTTAGTACCTTAACATGGTCCTGCTCTCAGGGGCAGACACACAGGGTGCAATCCTAACCAGGGCTAATGCCACCACAGCAGCCGCAGAGAGAAGGGAAAAAAGGGGGCACGATAAGAAAGAAAAATGGAAGGAGAACGACGAGAAAGACAACGGCGGCAAATGACCACAGACCAACCCAGGTCCTAATGAATAAAAATGAAGATCTTGTCAAATGATGAAGTGACAGGTTAATTTGCAGCCCTAAGATACAACGTGAACAAGCAGAGGGAGAGAGTGTGAGAAAAAAAAATAAGAAAGGGAGGGCAGAGATCTGTTGCTATACAAGAGAATACTGCCACCTATCTGTAAAGTGTGGCATAACGCATACACACAATCTCACAATAAGAGGGACAATCTTGTTTTAGATGTCAACATGCAGGGAAACCTGAAAAGAGGAAAGATAGAAAAAAAGATGGGGGGGAGGCCCACTGAAAATCAGACAAGTGGAATTGATGATAAAAGCAGGAAGAAGATTAGATGCAGACAGTTGTGTTTGAGCCGTAAAAAAATAATAAAAAACACAGGCAGGCTCACAAAGAGGCAGTGCTATCAAACGCTAGTGAGGTGCCTGGAGCAAACGTCTGCTGCTCTGCCAGCTCTCTGTGCCTTCAATGTGCTGACTGGCCCCTGGTACCCTTCGCTCTGACATTAAGATCTGCTCACAGAGCGGCTCAGATAACAGCCCACACACCTCCTGGCCCAGCATGCACTGCAGTTTTGATCAGAGAGAAATGGGCGAGCGGGAATTAGCTGCTTGCTTTTGTCCTTCCGGTGTCTGTGTATTAAATGAATACAGTGGGTTTAAAAACTGGTTGTGCTTACGGTTTTCATAGTGATGTGACTCCACTGTAAAATTGAGTTGGGGTGTCATTAATGTCCTTTGGGAAAACACCAACAAATATTATGAATATTGCTCTGACATCAGCACCACTATGTAAAACACATCCTTGTTTAAATGACATTTTAGACTATTAGTGTGCTTTGTATCCCATAACTAGGCCCACAGGGAATCTGCACGTGCAGATTTCTGCAGATTTTTAGCCCATCATTGAGTCTATTTATTTACTTGTGTAAATGCGTGTGAACATATATGTATTTAGTTTTTTAATTAACTTCAGTAATATTATTGTCTATAATAAAAATGTTTATACGATTTATTTACAAATATACCAAAAATGTACAAATAATGTACTTTAATTCGGTCACGTCCAGCAGGCCTCATCCTTGAACCAATCTCCATCATTGTAATCTGCTTGTTGTTCTATCTGTTCCATTGCTCCGTTTATTAGATGTTTGCTCCCACTTTCTTTTGGAGTCTGAAGTCTGTCAAATGGATGTCTAATCACATCTTTGCATTGACTTCACATGTAAATTATTCATCATCTTCATCTGCTTACTGCACAGGCTGCAAAACAACGCCCCCCCCCACCCCCCTTTCCATGTAATGTCAGGGATGTGAAGGCGCAGATGAGACATCATTTTTCTAGAGACACTCAAATACATCATGTGTGCTGTGTATGCAACGTCTATAAGTCATGTAAAATATTAATTGCAAACTGAAATAAATATAATTTGATTATATTGTTTAGAATTGTATGTTTTATGAGATTATTTACATTTTTTGTGATTACTTTGGGTTTAAAGTAAGAATTTTGCAGGATCCCAAAAAATTGTCACTTTTTGTTGATTTTGCATTGGATTCAGCAATCGCAAAAATCGCAAAAAACTAGGGGGTCTGATAAATTACTGCGGATATACTGTGAATTTTTGAGGATTATTTGTTTATGTATAGTACCATCTGATCTAATTAAGTACACCACAGCCCACAATGAAAACGACACCGGAAACAACTAGTAAATGAAAACTAGTAAAAGTCTACTTTCCAGTAGAGTAGACCTCCATTCATAAATGTAAAATATCTTGTTTGTTTAGGCACTGAAACACAGCAAAGAATATAAATAAAACATGAAATGAAAAACGCTCGCTATAAACCCAGAGATGTAAATCATAACCTAACTTTAAATAAGTCAACTAATTTAAGCTAGTCCCTTTCATCTGACAATAGCACAGAAGCTCATAACTTGAACCGCGTCATTAACTTTATTTAAAGAACAGATGAGCTTAGACCAAAGGAAACAGATGCTTTTATATTCGAAGCAGGGCTCAGAAAACATCCACCCAAACATCATCATACAGTTACCAATATAAAACATGAAGGTATACTCTAGGAAGCCAAAGAAATCCTATTTCAAATCAACTGAAGAGGAAGAGCTTTTAAAAAAGAAGTGTTTCATAACACATTTTTTTAATCTTATGCACACTACAAAACTCAATCAATGTAGCTTGCGCAAAACCAAAACAAGAAATTGATGATTTTTACTCTTATGTAATACAGTTATTTAGATAATATTTAGAAGTCACTTCAATGACAAAAAGAATGGATATGCATGGATGGATGGATAGATGGATGGATGGATGGATGGATGGATGTATGGATGGATGGATGGACGGATGCAATGGATGAATGGGTGGATAGGTGTTTGGGTAGGATGGACGAATGGATGGATGGGTAGATGGATGCATGGGTGTTTGGGTAGGATGGATGGATGGATGGATGGATGGATGGATGGATGGATGGATGGATGGACGGACGGACGGATGGATAAATGGATGGATGAATGGATGGATGGATGGATGTTTTGGTTGGATGGATGGATGGATGTATGTATGGATGGATGTTTGGGTAGGATGAATGGATGGATGTTTGGGTAGGATGGATGGACTGATGGATGGGTAGAATGGATGAATGGATGGATGGATGGATAGATGTTTGGGTAGGATGGATGGATGGATGGATGGATGGATGGATGGATGGATGGATGGATGGATGGACAGATGGACGGATAGACTGATGGATGGATGGATGGATGGATGGATGGGTGGGTGTTTGGGTAGGATGGATAGATAGATGTATGGATGTATGGATGGATGGGTGTTTGGGTAGGATGGATAATTGGATGGATGGATGGATAAATGGATGGATGGATGAATATATAGATGGAATGGATTGTAATATAAAAAACAACCCCTTCTATTGGCCCCCTAGTTGGCAACCAAGCAAGCAATGTTTTATTTTTACAAACTTTTCTGCAGATTTCTAATCAAAAAATCAAAAGCGACTTGACAAATATCTCAGGGCTCATCTGGTCCTGTCAAAAAATTGACTGGTAAACACATGTAAATGCAACACTTGATGGATGACATTTGAAAACAAAAGCGCTAACAGGAACGCCAAGGCAGTGGGGTTCATTGCTGGGAGACCACAGGGGCTTTACGGAGGCTTTATGATTAAGCTGGCTGACAACACACACAGAACGGACGCTCTTTCAGCTAGCATCCGCACTGAGATACCAAAGTAAACAGGTCTTAATCACCCCACAAGCCCTGAATTTTAAAGCCACATACACAGCAAGCGGCTCCCTAAACCTGCCACTGCAATTTCCATTTCAATGTAGCCAACAGCTGAAACTCAAGAGCCCACACCTGCACAGAAGAAAAAAATGAATAAATATACCTATGTCTGTTATTAGCGTCTTGATTTCAGTAAGATTTAATTAGATCAACATTAATCCTTATGAAAATACCATTTTAAAGTGTATTTAAAACAAACTCATACTGTTTTAATTTTCAGTAGGTTGCAGCAAATATAGAAACAAGTACCATTTTGACAAACAATATAACACACTTCTCTCTTCTCTCTCTGTTGTAATCAAACAGTGCAAGCCTTATAGCACTGGCTATTGTAAGCACACTCAGAGCTGTTTGCAAATAATTTTCTTTTTCTTGTACAGACCAATAATTTTGCTTCATAAGACCTCAATGTATTAACAGGTATTAATGTAAAGCTGGGCTCATTGGAAATATGTTCCTCAGACTACTTTTTTGGCAAAATGTAAAATACGTTTCTCTGGACACATTTGGTGGCACATTTCACATGACAAATCCACTAGAGGACACTGTTTCCATTTATGCGAATCTGAAATATTTTACTTAGTTTATGTTTTGTTGTACATTTCAGATACAAGTCCTTTTTGTGCACTTGATCACCTAGTGAACCACTGATCAAAACCCTTTCATAAACTCAAACAATGGTGCTTTTAAACGCAAATGTAAGAGAAAAGTACACTTTGACCACAAAGATTTACCTTGATTTTACATTTCTTTTATATATTTTATGGAACGATGCTACACTCAGGGTATCTGCAGGTTTCACCAAGTTAAATTTAAGACTTTTTAAGACCTTTTAAGACACATATAATCGAAATTTTAGACTTATACAGGGCTAAATGCTAAGGATTTTTTTTAATATTCCAGTTAGAAAAGATTTCCACTTGCCCTATTAATACATTTAATAATACAATAATAATTTAATAAAAAAAAATTTAGGTCAGGTCAGTATCCTCAGCAGTAATTAAATTGAGAACTTTTAAACAAATGTTTATGTAAGGAAAGCAATTAAAACATTATGGTAAATAGAGATAAAAATGCTATTTTTAATTAAACGTTTTATTGAGACTGGGATTGTTGGTGACTATATGAGTGTTAATGGCTAGATTGGAAAGCTATACAAGAACAAAGAAAAATTAAGACCTGTTAAAAAAGATTTAAGACCTTGAACACAATATTTCAGTATATTTAAGACTTTTTAAGGCCTAAAATTTAGCTCTTGACATTTAAGACCCTCCGAACAGCAAACTCAAACTCTAGTACACCATACAAATTAGCTATCAAGCTACCATGTCGGAAACGTTATGAAAATTAATTATTTGGTTTTGTGCAAAGCAAAATAATCCTTTATTTGTCTACAATATGTTCTGAATTGGGCCCAAAAGTTGTTCAGTTGGCCGGTCCTGGTCCGGTTGGAAAAGGCATGCCAGAGGATTGTTTGGTAGGGCTTTGACATGGTACACTTGTATTGTGAGTGCAAAGCATGCCTGAGCGCGAAACTGAAGACGCGATGTGACTTTTAAGGAATTCATATGGATTTATTATCATTCTTAATTTTCAATGAACGCAAACTGTCGTAGTTTAAGAAGGATGCAAACCTTCAGCAAACCTCCTAATATGTGCAGCACGATTACTTTCACGAACATTTATAAGCATTAAAAGTTGTCGATCTGTTCGGTAAAATATTTGCGTCACTGTATCCCAAACGACTAAAATGATATAACTAATGCAATCTTCACTGTGCTGAGTGAGAGCACTTCTCTTCCTCTCTTCCAAGGCAACTGTACTTACTGTAGTGTGAGCACGCCCTAAAATACCAGCAATATTTGGAAGGTTTTAAGAGAACAGTGATTAAATTAACATAAGAAAGAAAAAAGAGGAGGTCTTAACATCACAACTCAAAACTACAACAACAACTTATTAAGAGATTTATTGATGATACAATGCACACTGGGAAACCTCCAAACTCTTACCATTTTAGCAGTATTGCTCAATTTGAAGCTTATTGCTCAAACAGCTGTTCTTAGCTAGTTAGAGCCAAATTTGTGGTTAAATTTGGGTTTTAAAACTATTTCAAGTCATATTCACTTTTAGTTTTCTTCAGGATCAATGACTGAGCTCACTGGACCCACCACATCTACACGTGTTAACTGCTTCAATCAGGAGAGTGAGAGAGAGAGGGAGAGTGAGTGAGAGAGAGAGAGAGAGAGAGAGAGAGAGAGAGAGAGAGAGAGAGAGAGAGAGAGAGAGAGAGAGAGAGAGAGAGAGATAGGGGGGTAGGGAAGGAGGAAAAGACTCACTGTGGGATGCAGAGAGCTACAGATGCAAACGTAAATGAAACATTTAGTAAAGGTGAAAAGGGAAATCAATAGAGTGCAGCACTGTGGTATTCCTTCATAACACCGAATCAATACAGTGATTATAATTATTATTATTAGCATCATTATTTTGATACTGTAGCAGATCAGCTATTTACTAAAAGTGTCACTGAGAGGAGATTTATCTCTGCATGTAATAAACATTATGTAGATGAAATGTATTAACATTAAATTATTGTTGTTTGTTAAATAACAATTTTAAAACAATTATAATAAATATACACTATTTATAAATGTATATAATATATAAATCACAATATAATGAAATATAATAAATAACATTAATTTAGTTATTACACACATGCATATACACTCGCCAGTCACCTTACTAGTACCGGGTTGGACCCCATTGTACATTAAGAACTGCCTTAATCCTTCATGGCATAGATTCAACAAGGTACTGGAAATATCCTATAATCCTCAGAGATTTTGTTCTATATTGACATGATAGCATCACACAGTTGCTGCAGATTTGTCAGCTGCACATCCATGATTCGAATCTCCCGTTCCACCACATACCAAAGGTGCTCTAGTGGATTGAGTTCTGGTGACTGTGGAAGCCATTTGAGTACAGTGAACTCATTGTCATGTTCAAAAAACCAGTCAGAGATGATTTGTGCATTATGACAAGGCGCGTTATCCTACTGGAAGTAACCATCAGAAGATGGGTACACTGTGGTCATAAAGCGATGGACATAGTTAGCAACAATACTAGTTAGCAACAATTCTCAACTAATGTTGACACGATGCTTAATTGGTACTAATGAGCCCAAAGTGTGGCAAGAAAAGATCCCCTGCACCATTACACCACCACCAGCCTGAACCGTTGATACAAGGCACGATGGATCCATGCTTTCATGTTGTTGATGCCAAATTCATGTTGTTGATGCCAAATTCATTTCATGTTGTTGATGTTGTTCTGACCCTACCATCCGAATGTGGCCGCAGAAATCAAGACTCATCAGACCAGGCAACGTTTTTCCAATCTTCTATTGTCCAATTTTGGTGGGCCTGTGTGAACTGTAGCCTCAGTTTCCTGTTCTTTGCTGACAGGGAGATTTAGAGATGCTCTTCTGCAAACCTTGGTTGTAACGAGTGGTTATTTGAGTTACTGTTGCCTTTCTATCAGCTGGAACCAGTCTGGTCATTCTCCTCTGACCTCTGGCATCAACAAGGCATTTGCGCCAATAAAACTGCTGTTCACTGGATATTTTCTCTTTTTCAGACCATTCTCTGTAAACCCTAGAGATGGTTGTGCGTGCAAACCCCAGTAGATCAGCAGTTTCTGAAATACTCAGACCAGCCCTGCCAAGTTCAGTCACTTAAATCACCTTTCTTCCCCATTCTGATGATCGGTTTGAACTATATATATATATATAAATAATATAAACACACACATTTATATGATATATGATAACAAATAACAAGAACAATAATAACCCTAAGAGTACTGAAACTGTATATCATACTGAAACTACCAAATCCCAGTCCTAATCTTTATGCATGCACATATACAGTAATAAACACTTGAGCTGTGCAGTATGTAGGCTATTGCAGGCGCTCTGCACCACTCTCAGCATTACAAATACAAGACAAGGCTGAGCACAGAGCATGTAAATTCTTAACTAATGAGAAATGTTAAAAGCTATTAATATATAAGCGCAAGCAAAAGAGAGGAGACAAGCACACAGTCATGAGTGCACACAAGGACACAATCCCATCCATGAGCAAAATCTAAAGACTTGTAAATAAAGCTGCAGTCTATGTTCTCCCTCCCTCTACCTCTCTCTCACACTCACTCACCTTTTGTGCACTAGGGATGTACAGGCTTTTTAATTGATGTAGTTTAACCAGGGATTGTGCTTTGATCTAAGGCTGTGGAGAGAAAGGGGTTGCGTGGTGGTTCGTGGTGGTCTCCCATCACACCTTGGGATGATCACAGGCCCTTCTTTCTGGGACCCACATCAGCTGTTTTCCTACAACCAGCTGACAACTTTATTAGACTCAGACAATGGTGTGCAAATAACACCCTGGTGCACTGCTCAGCAAACACACACACACACAACTCAGATTTATTAAAGGCTGTAGAAAGGAAACATTCCACGGACTGGTTTAAAAACGCACTTGTTGCCCTTTATTTTTTTTAAAACGTTCTTTCTTTTTCACCCTTCAATGGTTTTGCCAATCCCACAGCGCAGGCAAATATTTCCCAGCCACCAGTCTTGAAAGCTCAATAACGTTCTAGTGGAGGATGAGACGTTTCATGTTACATTGAATCCGGCGCTCTGTTTTTTTTTCCAGCAGGAGTCAATCAAGCATTGATTTTTTTGGATTGTATAGCTTTATTGTCAAAGGATTAATTGATGAATTTTTTATTTGTCGAATCAGGTACAATGCACTCTTATATACTCTTGCTGAGGCGAATCCTAATTTTGCGCTTTCAATCCATCAGGGTTTACTTTTATTTTTTCTTTCCAACAGCTTTATCATAATCTGTTTGTTTTAGCACCTGCTGTAAAAGAATCCCAGAATCCCATAAATACACATACGCACACGCTAAAGATCAAAAAACAAACAGACTCAGACAAACCGCCTGTGCCTCTCGTTTGCCAAATGAAGATGTTGAGCGCTGTGTGCGCATGCGTCGTGCTCTGCAACACTTTCCAGCCCAAACAAAAGCCACTGTACCCCTGTTCAGATCGCTCGGCTTTAATTCCCATGGATCAAAATGTTAATTAAATCTTAAGGACAGGGTTTAAGAGACTCAGAGACAAGTGAAGAAGAAAAAATGTGATACATGAAAGCATGAGAATGCATGTCAGACAGAGATAGCAAGAAAAAATGAGTGGAATTCTATTAACATACACACAAGTGGGTTATGCACTGTGTGAACAATAACTGCAAATCACAAATGGCACCAACTTTTGGACTTCAGCTTACTGATTTATCCAATATATATTAATATACTGTACATAGACATAAAATTCTCAATTTCTCTAAATTTAAGGTTTACAGTATACTGCTGAAACAAAGCAAAATGTTTATTTTATTGTGTACACACTAGGGGTTGCGCTGACTAGTCAACTGGTCGAATTAAATTATTTGCCGTGACGCTTTTTGACTGACGTCGACTAGTCGCGATATGCCGATTACGTGGTTTTTGACCTGAACTACATGGCAGCCTTACACTCGAATGTAGGTTCACTGAATAAAACTACCCTCTCATTATCCAAACAAATTTTAAGTTTTTTTTTTTTTCTTTATGTCAGCGTCAAAGATTGACATGAACTTTAGATTGTCAAACAGGTGTCAGCCAGTTAAATCGCGCCATGCAAATACCTCTGAGCAGATGATAGCCAATCACATTTACGACACACTTGAACAGTAATGTGATTGGCTGTTGTCCTCTGTGATGCGTTGCTGCTGACATGATTTGTGAAAATGTGTAAACATCCCAGGTGAGCGAAGTGAAGATACATGCAGTGAGAGGAGACTTCGGTGGGCAAAGTGAGGCTTAATGAAACACTGAAACAGTCGAAGCTTTGAAACGCTTCAAAACCCGTCTCTACAGTGACACCTAGTGATATTTTTTTATGTACTACTCTGGAACAGCTTCAGCAAAGAAACAGTTAAGCAAATTGAGGTATTACACCCCAGGTTGTAGAATTGAGGCTTGAAGTGATTTAGTGAAGTGGTGAGAGTTCCTGACGAGCATGCTGAGATAATGGGTTCGAATCCATGGTGAAGCAGCTATAGATGTTAGTTTTTAAATACTCTGTTCTTGTGATGTGTTTTGTTTTAACATTATTCTGACATCCAAATGAACACTTTGTGAATAAATATGTCTTGTTTGGTCATAAAAAGTAACATTATTAAAATAAATCAATTCATGATTTCAGAATATAAGTCGGGATTTTGTATGGTCGGGCCATTTGTATGGTCTACTTGGCTACATCAGAAAGAGTTTTACCGAGCTGGTCAGTCAAACGCAGATTTGCCAGGTCTCAAAACGCTTCTGAAATGACCAATACTTTGAATTGCTTTGGTCACGTGACATGGTGACGTGGGTGTTTCGAATAAGATTAGTCACATGGCCTGCGTGATCGGTGCAGTGTTTCAAAACACTTGCGCTTCAGGATCTCGACACTGTGTTGAAATGTCAGGTTCACGTCAGCCACTGTGAAAAAGCGCAACTTAAGCAAGATTTTGAGCAACTTTTTGACCCACACTATAATAAAGGTAAAATCTGCATCTGAGCAGGACTCTGCAACATGTTATGAGCTTTCAAACAGCATGTGTTTATGTATTTCCTCCAAATACATAGCAAATTGTGGCATGTTGCTAAATATTTGCATCTTTTGTTTTATTGATGATGTCACCAGCGACTAGTCGACGTCGACTCTACTTTACTGTGACCTTTTATGTGAAGCTGCTTTGACACAATCTACATTGTATAAGCGCTATACAAATAAAGGTGAATTGAATTGAATTGAATTGACTCGACTTTAATAATATAAAAGTTGACTTCAAAAAATCTGAAGTCGTTCAACCTCTAGTACACACTACTAATAATATTTATAGCCTTTTAAAATAAAAATGCTTTCATTTAGAACATTTTTGAATGCCATATGTTCAGAAATGTTTAAAAGCAATATCAATGTTATCCTGAACAACAGTAATTAAAATTGTACTCAAATCCATTCCTAATAAACTAAGATAATGTTTAGGGGCTGCAGTATGCTTGATGGTGAACGGATGATGAAAATTCTAAGGTGTGCAATTATTTTCAGATACAGTAAATACAACAGCTAAACAAATTAGTTCCAGGGAGGTTGACAACATTACAGTTTTATTTATCTGTGCCAAATTGTTTAAGTTATTTCACAGCCTTCAACAAATAAGAAATCAAATCATGTCCACCACATTAAGTGTGCACTACATTTTAACAATTATATAGTTGAATTCAGAATTATTCACCTCCTTGAATTATTAGCCTCCTGTTTATTTCCCCCCCAACTTCTGTTTAACGGAGAGAAGATTTTAACACATTTCTAACCAGAATAGTTTTAATAAGTAATAACGGATTTATTTTATCTTTGCCATGATGACAGTACAGTATTTTTCAAGACATTTCTATACAGCTTAAAGTGACATTAAAAGGCTTAACTAGGTTAATAAGATTAACTAGGCAGGTTAGGGTAATAAGGCCAGTTATTATATAACGATGGTTTGTTCTGTAGACTATCGAAAAAAAATTGCTTAAAGGGGCTAATAATTTGACCTTAAATGGTTTTTAAAAAATTACAAACTGCTTTTATTCTAGCTGAAATAAAACAAAATATTATCAGACATACTGTGAAAATGTCCTTGACAATCGAAGGGGGTTTAATAATTCTGATTTTAACTGTACACATGAAAATAATAGTGATAATTTATTATAATTCAAAATGCGTTAAAAATTATTAAGTTAAAAGTTAATGGAATCTTTTGACATTCAAATTTTGCCACAGGTTGCCTATGAGGGTTGGGTTTAGGGGTAGGACCAAATAATAAGCACATGCACTGACATACACACACTGAATGACTGAATAGAACTGAATAGAATAAACTGAATAGAAATACAATCAAAAATGGGTCAGTACGTCAATATTAATTTACTATCTACAGTGAGCTTTTTTTGATGTGACATATCCAATAAAACAAGCAGACTTTAACAATTCACCTTGAGGCTCTGGTGTGAGACTGCAATGAGTTAACTTAAGTAGACAAATTCCTCGATTCCTCTCAGTCATACTCTTGCAATTTTCAGTTTGGCTAAAACAACAAAACCAGCTGTGGCTGCATGGCTGGTAGAAAAATGTCTCTCGGAGGAGTAAAAAAAAAAAAAAGAAGAGAGAAATATATAGGCTCGCACATTGAATTCAAGCTAGTTTGCCAAGCTCCTGTCAGATGGGCTTCCAGCAAACCGCAATAACACAGCTTAGAAAAACTCAACACAATTTCGTGCTGTGAGAGGTTTTCCAATTGACTGTGGGGCCACCTGGATTGTGCGAATACACTTATTTGACAAGACACACAAAAATACAGAGACAAAGGAAGGGAATGTTGTAATGAATTTGAGAGTGCCGCCGAGTAACAGGGAAAAGGGAAAGCGAGCAGCAATAGTACAGTAGCTAAAACAAACACAGCATGATGGCAGGCAGGAAGCCGAGGACTAGCAGAGATTGGCCCGCTTGTCAGTACAGTAGAGCAAATCGACAGAACACACTGAAGGAATTGCACTGAGGGAGGCACTGGAGAGCGAGCCCCACATCTCTCCATGTCAGGTTATCCCAGGGATCTCCTACATTGATGGACACCAAATGCCTTTAGCAAAGACAGCCTCAGTGAGCTCCCCTACTGTTCTTGGAGGAACTTTGTGACTGATAGGCAGACCAGGGCGCCCATATCTGCAAGTGTCAAAAGTGAGGGCGAGGAAGGAAAAAGAGGAACCTGGATGATCAAGTCAGAGAAGACCTGATGGAAGGTGCCATGCACTCTTAATGGCCAGAAGGTGTCAAGTTTTGCTGTCGAACGGAAGACCCTGGCGAGTGGGATGGTTGCCAAACTGAGAGGCTGATTACCAGCAGGTCAAAAAATTTGAGTGAATTGTGGCAGGGAAATGGAGACGGGGGAAAGTTACAGTAAAGTTCTGGCTGAAAATAACAGAACGACGACTTTAATTATTTGGGAGAAAGTGCAAATATTTTCCAGCAGTAACACAGTAAGTACCTTGAAGTGAGAAATGCGGAAAGAAATAGTTAGTATGGGTTAAAAAAAGATCACATTCCTTCGTTCTGCCATGCCATCCCAAGAGAAGCAACTTTGGAAAAGGGCTGAAGTTAATCATCTCCCAAGGACAGACTATGATCCCTGTCAGATCATTTCCCGGTCTGCAATGACCCTCACCCCATTTCCACACATACCTAGAAGCACACAAGCAATCGCACAAACACACACTTCGCTAGAACATCTAGCTTGCCCTTCACAACCAACTCTAATTTTCTCAGCTCCAAACGTACCATCCCCATGCCTGTAAGGTAAACGACTCTCCCAATTAAAGCTGGTTAATGTAAGTGCCCATCATGCCACTGGCTGCAATGGCAGACTTCATTTGAGAGATCCACAATTTTTTACCTTAAGCCTCGAGCAATGGACAGCCAAATGGAACAGCACTTGGCCCTCAACCCCTGACAATGTTATACCTCTGCCCAGATGGGGAAAATTAACTTATCATGTCAAAATAGAAATCAAAACACTAACATTAGATGCCATAGCACTAACTGATGGCTATAATATCAACAGTATCATCCATTTTATAATAAACGAGAACACTTGTTGTTCAAGTCTGTGACTCCAAAGACCTTGACAGTGCAGTAAAGCACAATGACTAAGCAAACTTCGAAATGAGTCGTTCTCTTGTTTTTCTAAAAAAAAAAGATGACTTTGAGATCAACAGCATGATGTGACCCTTAAAAGGTGGACAGTTTAGCATTGAGTTGTGCATCATTGGTCATTGAACTGAATGCCTGAACTCCAAACACACAAAATTAGAATGTTAGAAGTTTAAATTAGGAATTATACATAACGTGAAACTATTCAATGCATCAAAAAACATAGACTATTTTCAGGGATGTAAACAAAAACAATGGTCCCAATGTATTTCCTGTTTTACATTTTTAATTTCTATAGCTTCCGAGAACATAAAAAGAGCCACATATTAATGAATAATGTTATGATAGCTGTTTTAACATTAAGTTATGATTGAATTGCCTCTTGTTACAGTTATGAAATAGTTTGATAACAAGCAGGAAATTGTATGGGTCAATGACATGACTACATTGAAATGGTCTATAAAGTTTTTGAAGACCATGGACGTACTCACATTAGGTACAGTTGCCTTGAACCGTGCCAAAGTGAGACTATTCCCCCTCCCCTCGGCCTGCACTCTCACTGCATTTTTTACCTACCGAACCCGAGCGCGCTTATGTCATCGATGATGCGACTGTTCCGTTTAACAGGAAGAGAAGCGCTCTCGCTCAGCACAGTGAAGATTACTTTTGTTCTATTGTTTTGTATTATTTTTAGTCATTTGGGATGCAGTGACACACAGTCAAATATTTTGCCGAACAGATCAATTTTTGATGCTCATAATTTATCATAAAAGTCCTCTGGATGCACGTATTAGAAGGTTTGCAGAAGGCATCAGCTGACATGCAGTGAGGGATTTACGTCTTGACTTAACTTCCCGTTCATTGAAAAGTAAGAATGATTAATAAATCCATATAAAACAGTCTCTTAAAAGTCACATCTTGTCTTCAGTTTCAGGCTCCGGTGCGCTTTGCACTCACACTACAAGCGTACCGCTCCAAAACTCAATTGAACCGCGCTCTGGCACACCTCTTCCAACCGGACCAGGGCTGGCCAACTGAACAGTTCCTGAGCCCGATTCAGAGCACTCACAATTCTCAAACGAACTGGGAAACGTGCCTGGGCACAATTCGATTAGCATAGTGTGAGTGCACCCTAATTGTCAGGCTGACAGCCATGTTTTTAGAATTCTTTAATTTGCAGTTCAGTAATATCCACTTTACAATTAAAGTTGCAATTCAAAATCTGGTGAAATATGGCCAATTCAATGAAAATCCAGTCGGGGGAAAAAGAACAAAGAAAAATAAACTAAAGATATAATCTTTTCATTCATAGACTATTTAGTTCTCTCACTACAATTATGTTTAAATTTCAGAGAATTATTTAAAGTGAAGAACTATTTCAATAAAAAAATCATTAGTCACAAGAGTTGGAAAAAGTACAAGATCAGATGGCAAATTCCTGGGAAAGAAAAGAGGAGGAAAAACATCATCCAACAAGTGAAGGTGATAAAGTAGAAATCTATTCCACAAGGTAATAGACAGTGCTGGAGCATGACCCAGAAAGCCAATTCACGCACACCGAGTGCTAAAGTCACATGGTCTCAATCATTTTCTGCTGTGAATAAAGTGCTGCGCTATGTAAATCTTTCAGTCTATGCAGCCAGAAACTAATTAAGCCATTTGAAATAACATTTCAGGTATGTGTGTGCAATCTAGCCGAGCACCGCTGATGAGCTCTTCTAGGCCCGAGGCCAACTTAAAAAATGTAAAAGAAAAAGAAGCTGCCAAATTCTAGTTGAAAGCAGAAGCCTAAAGAGACTATGTATCCTTTCTTCAACAACGGCAAATGTTACGCATTCTCTCTGAACTCAAGACTCTTTAACCTACCTTCAACCCACTCCAAGCTGAGATAAAGGTAAGTATTAGAGGAAAGTGTTTGTGTAGCTGCATGAAGGTTCACCGACTCCTGCGCGAAATGAGTTGCCCATTACAGGAGAAACTCAGAAGCTTAAAAGCTTGATGAAAGACCATAAGGCAGACTAAGACAAACCTTAAACAAAACCTACCAAAGCTCAGGGCGTTACTGTTGATTATATGTGGGATGAATGTATGTTTCAATGTTTAGGGAGAACAGTGCTCATTTTCTCATCTTCCAGAACCACAAAGCCATGCAGAGCAGCACTGCAGGGGCTTCATACCACTTGCTGCTATCTTGGGAATTAGAATGAACTATTTGCAGCCCAGGGTGGAAGCAGAACCATCTTTCCTCGGCCCTGTTGTGTTTTCTGCTGAAAGAAGCCCGGCTTGCTGATTGTTTCCATGTTCATATACAATTGTTCCCACGGTAGCCCCCAGCTTGGTTTCTTTACTGCAGAAAACAAACAGATATTCTGGTAACCCAAAGGTGTCCACAAATGGATCCTTGGAAATCAATCTGGCAAGAGTCATGACCACAAGCAGAATAACAGGGGGAAAAAAATGACACAAACAAGCCCTTAGGAAACTTTAAGTGGACTTAAATGTTAACCAAGCTATCTACGACCTCACAATGCAAGAGAACATTTCAAGGTCGGGCAATAAGTGGGATAATGTACAGGCAAAGTGTCATTATTGCAAAATACTCTGAACCTCTTTAAGGTGGAATAAAACTCATCATTTTCTGACCAGGGTTTGGATCCATTTAGGTCACAACATTTTGTTATAATGACCTAGACTTTGCATTATCCCTTACATATAACATGCTCCCATGGAAACAGTCTGGTAACACAAAGAGCTCTATTAGTTTCCTATCAGTTCAGTTCAACCCTTCACCTTGGATGAGTAATGCCTCATAGAGATGACAACTTTTCTCGGTCTCGGTGTCAGATTATGAAATTTTGTCTATGTAAAATCTTGCCATGTTGTAGGTACCAAATATCCCAGATTACATGTTACGTCACAATTAATCACATGACATCTACAATGGACATTCTGTCATTAAGAAGCCGCATAAATGATAAACGTCTCTGTAATTGTCTAATTTGTTAGTTTACATTGTAATTCCAGTACTCAATAGTGAATTCAATAATGTTCCTCCACAAAAACACGTAGCCTAATCTTGGCGAGTAAAGGATTTTCAAATTATAACTAAACATTAATTAAATCATGAATGCATAATGTAGAGAGAGTATATAGGCTAAAGTTGGCATTATTCTTTTATTATTCAAATCCAGTCATAATTTAGAATTTATTTTTATTTACTTTGTTAGAAAAGACTTATTTGTTTTGGTGTATTGGCCAATTTAAAGGCTAAGTGTATGTGCCTAAGCCTCTTTAGAATGCTGAGATGTTACGATGTTACAGAGGACTTATTTTATTTCTTTGTTTCAACTTTTAAATGGCCTATAGCCTATGTTTGTTATGAATAAATGTTAAAACACGTCTAAATGACTAAAAAAGGCAAAAGAGCTGTGTGCATGTGCAGATTTGAATAATGTCTAGCTGTAAACGGGTTGGGGCTTTTAAAAAGCTGTCAATGAAAATGTACTTGTCGGACTTGAGTCGAATTATGTCAGGCCTAACTTTTAAGGCCCGATTACAGCTCTAGCAGTGTTGGGCAATAACGCGTTACTAGTAATGCGTTACTGTAACAGCATTACGTTTCACAGTAACTAATACTGTACACAGCAGACATTTCGTCCGTATTTAGGTTAAAAAACAACACAAAATATAGCCCACAGTCAGCGAAAACCTCTTATCTGTGTCTGTAATCTTCAGCAGCACATGTAGCCTCTTTTAGACAGTAATTCCATCATTCCCAGTTCATAGTAGTCCAAAATGTGAAGATAATTGTTAAACATGGCATTTTGTTCATGTTTGCTGAAAAATAATGTGCTCCTTTTTTTCCAGCTTCTCCTTTGCTTTTTCGCGCTTCACTCTCACGTTTGTCAGTGTCTGACAGGATCGGGTTTCAAAAGCAGGTCAATAATCAAGCGCACGTTATTATCATCAGCTCAAGAAGATTGTTATTTCAGATATGGACGCGCGGCAAACTCAAGGAAGAAAGCGAAACCTTTCGCGCTTCAAACTGCCTCGAAAAAAACTACGAGGCACAGGGTAGATTCTGCTCTACTCCATGGCTTTGTGGCTGTTCATCAAGACGACCACAAGGTTTGTTTGAGCCCGGATCGACCATGGCTCGTTATTATATGTATATATAAATCTGCTTTAATCTCTCGCTGTGTATTTCAAACATGGCGGGGGGGGGGGTTTCATTCTGGCTTGTTGCATAAGCGAAGGATGTACCTCTGTAAACCAATAGCGTTCAGCTGCGCGTCTAGCTCCGCCTTTTGGTACCCTTTCTCGTGTTCGGTACCCTTTCTAAAGGGTGCCGAAAAAGTGGTATGGAACGGTTTGGTTTGGTACGCCTTTTGACAGTGAAAACGGCCATAAAAGCGCACCAAACCGAACCGTACCGAACCACTCAGTGGAAACGGGCCATAAGTGAGCGTGCATGAGACACACCAGATGCACGCAAGAGAGGCCAAGTGTGCTCACAAAAGAGACCGAGTGTGCGCGCTAGAGACCAAGAGACTATTAACGCTACAATTATTAATTACTTAAACTACTATATTTGTTGTTTCAAATAAATAAACACACAATTGTTATCTAAATAACATAATTTATTTGTTTAGTAGACACAGTGACACATTTCTGTTATATTTCAGAACACGTTATCTAAATGTATAGAGTTGCATAGTGAAGCATCGGAGATATGGCATAAGTTGTACGATATGACACACTACATTATGTTGGGCAAAAATTTTTTAAACAAATATCATGTAACCTTAATGGGGCTTAATTCTTAGTGGGATAACTGTGCGCAGAGTCCACTGTGTTCTTGTGTGTGTCCCTGAAGTGGGTCACACTTAGAGACAACAGCAATGCACTGCTCCCCTTTCTGTTGGTGATGACTGAGTCTCTGGCACCGTCACACTCACAGAAGGAGGTTGAGGGCTTGACTGAGAGCAATTGGACCTTACTAGGTCAGATCCCATGACATTGCTCAGCTGGCAAAAAAACATAAGAGTGGATAAATAAACCAGTAGTGCCAAGGGAATGGAGCTACCTGCAGCCTCTTCATGACACCATGGAGCAACATACCTTTGCGTCTGAACTTAAAAGTTCTGCTCTGATTTTATTTGTGTTCTGTTAATTTTTTAAATTATTTTATTTTCACCCAGATTTAACAACCCCTCCATTCTATTACTTTTGAAAGCTCTCTTCTGTTGAGGGAGATCAGCCTTTGGACTTCAAAGAGTGAGATGTGCCAGCACAGAGGATGGAAGCAGGGGGGAAAGAAAGAAAGACAGCAAGAGAAAGAGAGGGAGGGAAAAGATAGAGAGAAAAAGGTTGGAACTGGGTCACAGGCACTGCAGTTGACTATGGGAGCGATCTCTCTCTTGTTTCACTAAAACCAAGTGCAGGGCACAGAAGCATGGGTGGCCACTTCCAGGTTCGCACATCATTCTGTAAGTTCAACTTAATTGCTTGAACTAATCAAGTGAATTTTCTATTGGTAACAAGGCTCTCTTAATAAAGCTAAATAAATGTTCAGCAGCAGCCTGCTATATTAACTCCACTTCACAGCATGCAGGGATAACTCAGGACCTCTGCTAATAAAAGGGCACGATGTAGATAGGCAAACACTGGGCATGATGTAAATGCTAATACAGTGCACACTTCGAGTGAGTCATTGACCCAATTCAGAAAAGCAGTAGACACAGGTTTAAGCGACTGCCTTTGATGAATAACCTGGGTGATGCACCTTGTCTCTCCATGTTTACACAGAGAGCAAAATAGCTTGCAAGGATAAATCCAGATATGCTTAAGAAAATGCAATATTCTATGTGTATTGAGATGAGGGCAGTTGTAATTCATTGTACTGGGAAGTGTTGCAAAATCCTGGGAAAAAAAAACGAAAGGTCAGCAGTAAGAACAAACACTTAAAAAGGCAATGCAAATTCGCACAATATGGGGAGAAAAAGAAATGAAAAATAAGGGTTGAGGCACTGAAAGGCATTCTCTTGACTCTGAAAGCCGGTAAAGCTGAAAGAAAAAAAAAACAAACAAACATAAAACAGCCCCAAAAGAACACAACAGTATTTGGGCTCAAAGGGTGTGAAGGGAGAGCAAGGTCAGCGAGTATAAAAAGCTGCAGGGGCAATTTGTCTGTACACGTTGTAGAACATGACTCTGTGACTACTCAGCTTCAGTGTAAACACAAGTCGGTTAAAAGGGAGACTGGACGAGGGGTTTCAAACTTGAATCACTGCCAGCGAAGGACAAACAAAGTGCAGGATCACTTCTCTGGCCCTCTATGCACACAGGCGGCATACAAGGACGCTGAATGTTTATCAGACTTGTAAGTTATCGTCAGTCCTCTGCCGGAGCAGCTCAATAACATCAAAAGCAAGGCCAGACGCTATCATGGCCACTCGCTCTCCACCACAATGACCCTCGATAAAGTCGGCACTGGTCCTCTCAGCCCCCTGCCACCCAACACAACACAAGCACACAGAGGCATGGCTCCACACATGCATACTGATAACAGACTCCAGTCGCTGTGGCAAAGAGTGGGTGGGGGGTGGGGAAGTTACATCTCTCCTTCTTCCTGTGCTTTTGAGAGAGACAGGGTTGTTGCACTTCAAGGACCACCGGTGCAGCTTTCTCGCAACAGCAAAACAGTGCGATAGCATCTTCTCAGCCTCAGGAAGCTCTTCTCCCCTTCACTGGCTCAGCTGATGACATGCCTGTGTTGATTTCCAAACGTGGGATTGAGGGGTTGCCGTTCCGATGACTGACTACCTCGGGAGGAAGAGGGTGACAGCACATGACAGCGTACGGTGCGCCTCGTAACCAAAAAACTTGACATAAGCGCAAACAAGTCAGCAGAGCTCACCAGAGTCCTGAGAGGGATAAGGGATACACTGTCAGCATATGCATGGGTAATGACACATAGCACTATGATGATGACATGGACGACTACAGACTCTGGTGCTCTTGTCAGGTTTAAATAACAGTGGAGGATAAGACAGAGCTACGTGAGCTTATAGGAAACACAGGGTATGTCAACACAAAGAAAGAATGATGACATGTTTATGTGCACATAGTGCACCCTGACACAATATAGACCTGATGACCCAGGGGTGGCATTAGATGTGGCAAAAGTCACAATAGTTGAGTGACAAACAACTTTGTTTCCCATTATAGACTCCACTCTACCACTCTAAAGTGACAATTACCCAAAAATGACAATTCTGTCAATTATTTTCTAAAGATGCCAAGTCTCGGCCAAC
Organism: Danio aesculapii; assembly: GCF_903798145.1. Classification (NCBI taxonomy): domain Eukaryota; kingdom Metazoa; phylum Chordata; class Actinopteri; order Cypriniformes; family Danionidae; genus Danio; species Danio aesculapii. The sequence goes on from NC_079439.1 coordinate 53,560,704, forward strand.
CACTGTTGGTGCAAAAACATAAAATGTACATGAATAACATATAAGCAATTAGATGCACAATTAATACGAAACCCATTGCTTCAGAAAACAATATGTCTATGTATGTGTGTATTTCTAATTTCAAATATATGAACTTATTTTTTTTTTTTTTTTTTTTACATTTAAAGTGAAGCTTTGTTTTACATTCAAAGTGAAAATTTATATTTTTGTCTATATTCTATAATATAACAAACAATGTCACTTCCCTTTTTTATTTTGAGACCTCCAAAAGGTTTAGGTTATCATCCCACATTAATATACACTCTAGCGGTGTCAAAATTAGGCCCAATCCCAATCCTACCCCTTAACTCTGATATATACTTACGCCTGGGGGCGCATCGCGCACCTTGCGAAACAGATGAGGCGTTTATATTTGACGTGTCCGCCGTTGTGATATTATTTAAAATGAGAGGGGGTGCTCAAAAGAACTCACCTTAAAAGCAGATAAATAAACAGAGAAGTAGAAAGTTTCTGAAACTACATCATCTCATTAATATCGATAAAGTTTTTTGAATGAATTATTTATATTAATTATTTTAATGATAATAAAGATTTTAATAACCATTCAAGATTTTTTAAAATTCAAACGTTGATGCATCACTTGCTTTTGTTCATATCTTGGATGGATAGTTATTCCTATTATAGTTCATTAAAATATGAATGACAACAGAACATGGGTTGCTCTACAATTATGGCAAGAACAAAAGCAAAAAGAAAAAAAAAGTACACTTACTAAAAATCTAAAAACTAAAGACTTTTTTTGTTTAACCCACTCAACAATTCACACATTACTGTCTGGCTAGTTTGTCCTCTACTGATATGCTAAAAAGGCAACAATGGTCCGACATTCCTGACCATTATCACTAATAAAGCCTAGAAAAACAGGGCATTAGTATAAATGTAAACAGATAGGTTCAAATATTCCTTTTCAGTCATCCAAGAAATAATTTGTGACTTAATTTTTGTTTTGTAATTATTAAAATGTTTTAAATTCAAAATTATAATATATATATATATATATATATATATATATATATATATATATATATATATATATATATATATATATATATATATATACACATCAGTGTAAAACCTATGAATGGTGGAAAAACATATTCTGTAATTGTGTATTAAAACCACCTGGGTCTCCACTTTTGCCATGGCCTCTTTTTTTGGTTTTAACAAACTTATCCTTCAAGTTCTTCCTTTCCCGCTGTTGCAATTTCTAGCCAAGAATTATTGATATAGATTTATATTTATATATAAATACACAGTACAGTTACGATCTTATTGTCACATTATATCGTTATGATAAAATGATATTGTTGCCTTCAGTGATTTCCTGAAGATAAAAAAAAAAATCACAATTGGAATACCTAGAGCAGTCGCAATCGTCGATCTCATATGAAGCAAGAGATTGTGATAATATATGATGACGTGCAGGTGGTGTAGTGCTGTCGCATTTATTAGGGATAAAATTTGAAGCCCTTCCCCTTCAAAATAGGGGTGGGGGTACAAAAATAGAATTGGGATTGGGTCTTAATCAATTCTAAAGTGCATAGATATGCAGAAGAGGTCAATTCAATATTGGTTTAGTAACAGACCATAACCTGTCATGCAAGTAACATACTATAGTGAAAGAGGCGAGATGCATGTTCAAGTAGCATACTATAGTGTAGGAGGCATGATACATACGCGAGCACCATAATATGGTGAGAAAAGTTAAACATGCCTGTAAGTAGCATACTACTTCAAGTGAGGCAAGATGGATGCGCGAATAGCCTATTATGATGAGGGATCTAAGACACTCAAGATGTGTCTGTGTATTTGGCAAAAGAGGGGACATATGTGTGTGAGAGGCATATTATGGCGAGGGATGTGAGATGCACATGCGAGTATCTGGGACAGTCCTTCACTGGCCCTGAAGGTACAGTAAAACCAATAATCAACGGTGTCATTGCTAAGGACAAACTGCAAAAAGATCTATGTCTGCGCCTCACTGATCAGCTTAAAGGGCACCTATTTTACTAGAGGTGTGAACCTACACTGGTCTCTCGGTTCGGTAACGATTTTCAAGCCATCGATTTGGTTCAATTCGATATCCAAACACAATTTTATACTTTACAGGCGCTGTTCACCGATGAGTGACTGATAAACTGCAGCGGCACACTGTTGCCAGATTGGGCGGTTTTTGGATAGGCATTTCGGGAGGATTTGGATAGTTTTTGGGCTGGAATCAGTCAGCTACATCTGGCAACACTGCAGCGGCAATCACAGTTGATCCATGATAGACGCGGTGGAGAAAATTTGCGCACTCGTCTCTGTATCCAGAAGTATCACTGTAACAGCCAAAAGAAGAGGAAAAGTCACACAGCCGCTCAAACGGGCCATAGTGAGAGAGAGAAATGGAGTTTACTTTCATTCTCTCAATCGCAGTGAAATAGCTGCTTCTGCTGTAAGTGTCAATGAATGACTGTCCAGCAGACACACACGCAGTGTAGTTGGAGCAAACACTCGCGCTCGCCTCCCTCGCCAGAGTAAGATACGGCAACATAGTGCATATGAGATAAATGACGTCAGTACACGATAACCGGTTATGATTATTACTGAACCGATACCAAATTGTCTGTGTCTGCATCACGGTGCACCGAAGAAACAATTAATTTTGACACCCCTATATTTTACCTCTTTTTTAAGATTTAAGAGAAGTCTTTTGTGTCTCCAGAATGTGTCTGTAAAGTTTCAGCTCAAAACACCCATCAGATTATTAATTAAATCTTTCAGAATAATGTAATTTTCTGCTCTGGACACCATGTAGCTGTTTTTGAGGCCTGTGCCTTTAATGCTAGTTCCCCTAGCCCACCGTTCCCATGTGCCTGTCAGAATGTGCCTCAATCTCTGCCTCGGCTGCATCAGATAAACAGCACAGTGACAGACATGAAGGAAGCAGGAAAGTAAGAACTTTCCTAATGATTATTAATTCAAGCCTTTCTGCAACGAGTCACACACACAGCGGACACACACAGCACATGCGTCTAACTTTTTCAAATACTCTGTTTTTGAAAGGCAAACGTGACAGGATACACATTAATAAACACTGCTGTATGGATATCTGTTATGTTAATGAACAAAATAAACCTGATTTAAAGTCCACAAACCGGGAGGCGTCTTCTTTTATAATTGTTCTGACATGTGGCTGTGGTGATAAAGTAAAGACGGTAAAATCGCTGTAATTCATTACAAACATGCACTGTTTTAAAAATGTTTTAAACTTGTAAAACTTATTCTTGATCACATTTGATGATGATCGATGATCACAGAGGGCTTAACAGATCTTTTAATGCCAGTTGCTTTGCACACATCCTGTCTTGTGGATATGATTATACGTGTTACTGCGGAGACATGTAAATATGCTGCTGTCAATCAATTCAGTGGACGGGGATTTGGAACCTATTTTAACATCAGGAAATTTAAAATAGAGACATCGTATTGAACAAATTGATAACATAATTGTAATCAAAAGAAATTGTGAGACCACAAGTTTACAGACCTAAGACATAAACAATCAATAAGCACAACTATAAAACCACAGAACCCAAAGCACCCTGCCCACCACATAAAAAGGCTACACCCTCTAAATACAGCAACAAACATCTTTCAAGAATTTTCTCAGATGCCTCATAAGTTCTCCAGCACACACCTTTGCAAACTTCTCACCAACTCTTTGCCAGTCACACATAAAAACACACACCCACGACCACCGTCACCACTAACTCCTGTTCATACACACAAACTTTTGAGCAAATACTCATGAGCACACACACACACACACAAACAGGCGAAGGGGGAGCTTGAGGCAGTGAGGCACCTGGCAGTGGGAGGTGATTGAAAAGGCACTAGAAAGGTGTCAGTGCATCACTATAATTAGCCCTGTTGATCCTGCAGAAATCCAGGCCCAGGGTGCTGTTGGTGACACACACACACACATATTCCCTGGGCGGAGTGAGAACTTGTGTGTGTGTATATACAGTTGACAGGAGGTGGCTTTGGGCCTCACACTGGTGGAAATGTGTCTACACAGACACACACACACACATTTGAACGGAGCGCTTTTACTCCCCTGGGGGTCCGCTTATCAGCCGCAGAGTCTCTTAAGTGTATGTGCACTGACACTTGGCCTCATGTTAGTCTAAATCTTGTTCCTTAGCTAGACTGCAGAAAGAAGGAAAGGGGTTTCTGGAAGATATTTTTTGCATTCATTATTATTATTTCTTAATATTATACCATGTCTTTGTACTGTAGATGTTAGCATACAGCCTATGAGTTGAATAAATAATAGAACAAGTAGTTTAAATAATGTTTCCCAGTTTTTATTTCCCAAAATAAAATAAAATAAAATAAAATAAAATAAATATTCAATTAAATTAAAATTAAATTAAATAAAACATAAATTAAAATGGGACCTCCCCCACCATTTTAAAACATTGACGCTATTTAAACTTATCTTTATAACAGGAAAATATTGCATATAAGCATTAAATATTTGAAGAGTAAAAATATACAGGATGAACTAGTTTTCTTGATTAGGTTTACTTAAAAATACATGTATTAACCTGCAAAAAACATTTTAATGACAAAAAAAGGGTTCAAATTGAGACAAATAAACACAGAGTATGAATTCTAACCTTTTTAACGTTGGAGACAAGTCATTTTTAAAACAGAAATTAAGAATTTTTTTTTTTTAAATAAAACAACAAAACTAGTTTAGAGCTAGTAGCTAAATAATAAGCTGAATAATTACTTTGCTTGTTTGTTTTAAACATAAAAATATGAATGTTAATGTAAACGTATTTTTAAAATGTTCATACATTTAATAAATGTAAAAAAAAGTTGTTAAATTGTTAAATATTTATTAAAATTGTAAATAATTGCTTGTAGTTTCAAATGAAAGTATTACTCCAGTCATTATTGCTTTTATTACTATTACCATCATTATAATAATAATAATATAATAATAATAATAATAATAATAATAATAACAATTATAATAATAATAATAATAACAATATTAATAATAATAATAATAATAATAATAATAATAATAATAATAATAATATTATTATTATTATTATTATTATTATTATTATTATTATTATTATTATTATTATTGATTTCTGAAGGATCATGTGACTGAAGACTGGAGTAATGAAGCTGAAAATTCATCTTTAAAATCACTGGAAAAAAATATTAAATTAAATGATAAACTACTTTTGAACAGTTATTTTATAGTGCAATAACATTTCACAATTTTACAATTGCATTGTATTTTTGATTAAATAAATGCAGCTTTGCTGAGCAGGATAAGCTTATTTTAAAACATTTAAAAATCATACTGACCCCAAACCTTCAACTGGTAGTGTAGTGTTGATGAGTATCTTGACAGTAGTTAGTTGAAGCCTTTTGCAGCTTTAAAATGTGTGATTTTAAGCTAATTTATAGTAAATACTAAAAGTACACAACAAATATCAGAAAGCAGGGAGCCAGAAAATACTGTACTCTCTGCCCATCCAGTATTCACCGTTGACCTTGTATTGCCGTCAGTGAATGGAAAGTAAAAGCAGCTGCTTGAGAAAGTGACACACTGAGGCCAGCCATGTGTCTGTCCGTCGTAAAATTTCAACACTTTAACCCACGGGAATGTCAGAAAGACGGCCGCTAAGATAATCGTCCAGAAGTGCCAGTGACTGTCAAGTGAACGTGACTCGTCCTGTTCAAGTGGGACTACCGAAATCAGCCTTCCAATGGTGACACCTCTAAGCTTTGGGACTCCTCCAAAAGTCAATTAGACACTTTGAGTCAGGTTTAATACCACTTTCTTTGACTGTCCATAGCTCAGTAAAAAAAAGCCCTTCAAACGTGCACACACACTTGCACCAAGGGACTGATCCTGGCAATGACAGAGTTTGGCTTCTTTATGCTTATGGAGAGGTTGTCAGTGACTCTCAAGGACACTTGGATTTTGTGTGTGCGTGCATGTGTGTGTGTGTGTGTGTCTCTCGGAGGGGAAGCAGGTACGCCTGTCGGAGCGTCTGGCTGCTCCCGGTGCACAGGGGCTTGGTGACATCGCCCGAATGCTGATGTCTCCCCCACGCTTTCACCCGGCGACGCCATGGCTCCCACTCTGACTTTCAGCCAAGAGAGCGAGTGACAGGTCTGCACACACACACAGGCGCTCACACACACACATACTGATTTGTTTCAGAAGCTTGCTTTTTTTCCCAGGTCTCAGGAGCTCATTCACAGGTGGTGGTAATAGACTTGAATATTTCCTGACAAAAGCCTCTCTTTCTGCGAGCGTCTGTCTGACAGGTGTGTGTTAGCAGAAAAGGAGGTCAGTGGTGAAGTCACTAGATATAACCTTTGCTTTTTTTAATATAATTCTTATATCTATTTGAGCAGAGATTATAATCTATTTAGGAGGAGACACTACTATATAGGCAAATAATATGGAAAAGTACAAATATACAGTTGAAGTCAGAATTATTAGCCCCCCTGAAATTTAGCCCCTATATTATTTAGCCCAATATTTCCCAAATGATGTTTAACAGAGCAAGGAAATTTTTACAAAATGTCTGATAATACTTTTTCTTCTGGAAAAAGTATTATTTGTTTTATTTTGGCTAGAGTAAAGGCAGTTTTCATTTTTTTTATGAACCAGGTCAAAATTATTAGCCCCCTTAAGCAAATTTTTTTTCGATAGTCTACAGAACAAACCATCGTTATACAATAACTAGCCTAATTACCCTAACCTGCCTAGTCAACCTTTATAACCTAGAGAAGCCTTTAAATGTCACTTTAAGCTGTATAGAAGTGTCTTGAAAAATATCTATTAAAATATTATTTACTGTCATCATGGCAAAGATAAAAGAAATCAGTTATTAGAAATGAGTTATTAAAACTATTATGTTTAGAAATGTGTTGAAAAAGATCTTCTCTCCATTAAACAGAAATTGGGGAATAAAATAAACAGGGGGGCTAACAACTCAGGGGGGCTAATAATTCTGACTTCAACCGTGTATATATATATATATATATATATATATATATATATATATATATATATATATATATATATATATATATATATATATATATATATATTTAGAACGGTTTCTTCTACAGAACATGGACATGTTAATTTCTGTCCCAGCCAATAGAAGGCAACATTGACCATTTTCTTAAAGTTGACTTTCTTAAAGTTTTTGACTCTCATAAAGCATAAAAATACCATAATATGTTTGCACATATTTAAGAAACATGCTTAGTGAACATTCTTGTTTATCTGAAAAACAATGCTGAAGTCAGTTAATCTACTTAGAAAATGTGAGTTACGTGCCAGAACGTCAGTGTTTATTTAGGTCATTTAACCAATTTAGCCAATTTAGCCTGTTTAGCCAATTTAGCCAGTTTTAGCCAGTTTTAAGCCAGTTTAGCCAATTATATTTCAGCAGTCCGGGCTCACTTGGTGAAAAACACCATATTTAATTCATTTAGGCGGGAAGGTTCTTAAAGTATGCGGCAGGGATTAAAATGCGACCTCCGATGGACAGTAGCAGCCTCCAAAATGAGACGCAGATTTAGAGTTCACATGAGGTGAATATTAACTAGCAAATAATAAAAATATTACGAATGTAAACATTAGGTGAGCAGGTTACATTGTAACCCCATGTCCTAAGAACACACTACATGACAAGATTTGCAATGATAAGCAATTTGGCAGTTTGCACCAAACGTAACACAACAGAAATTTAAATACAGCCATTCAGAAGCACTTACTGCACTACAACAAAGTGGTAAGGGTTATAATCTAATTAATACATATTAAACCTCTTTAACATTATTAAACGTAGATGCTAAATCACTAATATGTGTTGACTTGCACTAAGTCACACTTTTAAAGTTCAATTGGTTTATTTTATTTTCAAGATCTGAGGTAAACTATTTGCTGCTGCTTTCAGTAGTACGGCAAATAAACGCCATGTAAAATGGCATTCAAACTCACATGGTAGCATTTAACACTAAATAAAGCACATGAGGTGTACCTGAGATGTCAGATTAGAGTGAGATGTCAAGCACATGAGATGTAAAGTTTATTTTGTTGAAATAGAAGCCGTTTCTAAAACATAAGTTTCAGGTGTTGGTTAGAACAAAAACTACTTTTAATATGGAAAATATTCCTTACATCGCGTGCCACTGCTTTTATTTAAAACATGGATTAAATCAGCCTTTAGGCTCGATAGTCAGGCACACTTCACTTCTGTTGATGTGTTTTCGTCAATCTGGCAAACAACGCTTACCTGTGTTTTAAACTAAGCATGCAATACCTAATACAACTACTGGGTGTCAAACTTACTTACTTTTTTTTACCAATAAATAATTTTTAAAAGATATCTCAAACCAGCTACAAAATGCATTTTTTTTTCACTAGGTACCTAAATAAAGAATTATTCATATTTCCGTTATATGCCATTCTTCATATTTGCTTACTAGTTATCTTACTAGTTACTGTCATGTGATACATTTCTTGCTGCATGGATAGTAATAAAACTAGTTTTGCCAGCATTAAAAAAGTAGCCAAATCTGGTGAATATGTATCTTCGGTTTTCTTCAGGGGAAGGAAAAAGTAATAGTAACCAAATACTTTTTTTTTTTCCTATCCTTACCTAAAGCCCCAGTGTACAATGCGAATCCAACAACTGTATCCATAGACATATGAACAGATGCCCAATTAGTGGCTATTTCTGTGGGCCATCATGCATAGCCAACCACCATAATAAAACAGACAAAGACGTTTATGATCACTTGAACTGAACAAGGTAACTGTGTCTGCATGTAAAAATATCAATATCTGGAAAAGACATCAGCAGATATTTCTTAATTAACAACATAAAAAGATAAAGACACGAGTAATGCAACCTTAAAAATTTACCATATTTCATACAAACAAATTATTTGGGTGCATGTAAACATACCCAATGGCTACGTCTACATACGTCCCAAACAATCAGTTTAAAATCAGATCGATGTTTCAGTCAGTTTCAAAAATGTTTTACGAATATGTTTACATGCGGCGACATAATTCATTTGTAATCCAATTGATGGTTCAATCAGATTCAAGACATTTTTTAAAAATATGTTTACATGCGGCCCAAATAATCAGTTTATCATCTGATTGACGGATTAATCGGATTTAAAAATGTTTTTAAAATATGTTTACATACACCCAAATAATCAGTTTGTAATCTGATTGACGGTTCAAGCTAATTCAAAAACGCTGTAAAAATACGTTAATATACACCCAAATAATCACTTTGTAATCTGATTGACGGTTTAATAGAATTCAAAAAGTTTAAAAAATATGTTTACATACACCCAAATAATCAGTTCGTAATCTGAGTGATGGTTCAATAGAATTCAAAAACATTTAAAAATTTGTTTGCATGCGGCCCAAATAATCAGCTTGTAATCTGATTGAACGTTCAATCGGATACAAAAACATTTTAAAAATATGTTTAAATACACCCAAATAATCAGTTTGTAATCTGATTGACGGTTCAATCAAATTCAAAAATGTTTCAAAAATAAGTTTACATACACCAAAATAATCAGTTTGTAATCTGATTGACAGTTCAATCGATTCAAAACGTTTAAAAAAAATATGCTTACATACACCCAAATAATCAGTTCGTAATCTGATTGACGGTTCAATCAGATTCAAAAATGTAAAAAAAATATGTTAACATACACCTAATTAATCAGTTCGTAATCTGATTGACGGTTCAATCAGATTCAAAAACGTTGTAAAAGTATGTTTACATTACAATAATATAAAAATAGATATTCCCAAATCTTAATATAGGCTATAGAGAATTACATACATACATTTAAAAAAAATTGATGACCTGCCTGCAAATAAAGTGACAATTTTTTTACCCACCCCAAAACGGGGTATGCAGGTTTTGAGATGACCCGCACATCATTAACGCATACCAGACGCCCATGTTCGCATGTTATTTAAAATGAAACTATTCCTGACTCTGACTCTGGGCGCCAAGGACAGCCGCCGACTCGCAGCGCCTGTGTGCATACCCTGATAGAAATCTATGTTTACAATTCTAAAATGCATGGCACTGTTCATATTTCTGCTTTGCCAATGCTAACAATTGACAGTCACAGCCAAATTAAACTTCAGTGACAAGGCAGCATTATACGATCCTGTCTATCCTGTCTACTGTCCTGAGCATCTCGCACACTAGCCCCGGGCCATCGGGCAGTCCTTATTGTGGAGCCCTGGTTTACATGCAATCGAAATGCATCAGTTCGCAATGTGATTGACGGTTCAATCTGATTCAAAAACGTTTTAAAAATATATTTACACACACCCAAATAGCTTGTTTGTAATCAAACTGATGGTTCAATCGGATTCAAAATGTTTAAAAAATGTTTATATACACCAAATAATCAGTTTGTAATCTGATTGACGGTTCAAACGGATTCAAAAATGTTTAAAAAATATGTTTACATACAGCCAAATAATGAGTTTACAATGCCAAAACACAAACTGATTTGTTAAATAAAATGATAATATAGATACAATAACACAGTTTCGAATAATTATAATCGAATTACAATTACAATCGGATTCAAAAACGTTTTAACAAAATGATTAACTAAAACTAACGGCTCAATCGGATTCAAAAACATCTTAACAACTAACTGAAAAAGTTTAATGTAAATTATACCTGCAGTTATAAGTTACAAGATATGTATTTGTCTATATGCAAAAAGTCTTTCATCCTGCACATTCAAGCAATTTATACGGGAGCAGCTGTTAAAATGCCAACATCTTCTGAAGCACTCGGCCTTCTAAAGAGCCATAAAGGAGCGGCTGCTATTCAAAACATTTGGAACGAGGCCACACGGTCCATCTTCATTATCATGCACTAGCCTTATGAAAGTGAAGGTCTCTGGACATCTGAATGTTAGCCAAAGGTCCTTGAGAACAGCCATCCCTCTCCCATATTTATTTTCATCTTCCAGTAATGTGGGGTGGGAAAAAACATACATACATTTGTTCTTCTCTTTCATTGAACCACAGAATATGGCCAAGACCCAGTTAACCCCTATTTGCGCCAACGGTTCCTCCCCATCGATCAAGCTCTCGCAAAACGGGCCAATTTGCCCGGAGAGCAACTGTGGCGTGTTGCTTTTTCTTTTTTTGCAGCCAGGCTGAACTCTGACCTCCTGAGTAGTACTCCACGGATAGCCGCGCGGCTTCATTTCTGTTTCCCCCCATAAACTCAATTTCCTGCGAAAACTTTGGCGAGTCGGTTACCCTGACCTCGACAAAGTGCAGTGGAGAGGACAGCATGAAAAATTTCACAGATCCAGGACAACAGAAGAGCCTGCCAAGAACACAAGGAGAAATTCTAATCGATATGTTCGTATGGGCAGCTTTCGTTCAGGTCGGATTTCTGCTCAAGTATGTTGTTAAAGATTGATATACAGGACAATAAAAGGGACTCTATTAATAGTACTGGGATATAGTTTTTATCAGTCTTTCTCTCTTCTCTTCTGTCATACTCATACAAACACTTCATTCAGCCTCTGAGAGTCGTCCCAGAGAGAGAATGAGTGAAGACCTACCTCATACACTGCCACAGGCATTGTATGAGAGAATCTAAACAAGGCCATCCCATCGGGACACTCACACACTGCCCGCAGCACACAACGACCTACTACACACACCTCGCCGGCTGCCTCTGCTCTATCATTAGTTCCTTTTGCAGCAGAACGCAATTATCAACACTCTGCTAATGAGTGAATGATCCCCAATTATGGTTCATAACGATTTTCTTTGATTCATCTTACAAGTAAATAAATTAACACATCAGATAGTACTATGTTTTACTCATTTAATTATTTAAGAGAATTATTTTATATTAATGTGTAATATGTTATAATATTAACATGTAAATATATTCTATATTCTATATATATATATATATATATATATATATATATATATATATATATATATATATATATATAAATAATTTATTTATTTATTATTTATATATATATTAGTTCCTGAATCTGATAGGCTGATAGCTGTGTGATATTCTGCAATAACAGCACTCGTACAGCCTCCTCACCCTTCTGTATTACTCCGCATACATAGAGTGACTACAGATCAATAGACTCACAACAGTTTAACAAACATTGCTGCTGTTGGACAACAATGTACTTTTGAGGCTTTTTAAAGTGAGAATATAGTTGTTTATATTGCAGTTTTTTTTTATAAGGATAGCCTATTTTAAATATTTATAATTTGGGAGATTCAGCGTGTCTGCATTCATCAGCCTGTCATTGAGCAGAGCAAAAACGATTGACGTTCCGCCACACGATGGTGACAGAGACCCCATAATAGGCCCTTAGAGGAGAAAAGCCCAGCGTAATTTCAAACTACAGCTCATCAAATCATAAAATGGGTAAGTGACATTCTAAGTCGATCTCTCTCTTTTGTATGGTGTAGTGCTGTATTTATACTATAGTCATCTGTTAGTGTTTGCTTTTTCGGGGAAATCATTATGATATCCCGATTGCAACAGATAAATACTGAGAAATGTCTCTAGATTGATGGCATTTCATGCTGTTCAGCCTTATAATCTAAAAATGTGAGCAAAATTACCTGTTTTGTCATCACTTTAGACATTACGCTAGAGAATCATTCAAATACTAGCTCTAAAGTGACGTTGGTGAAGTAGCAACAGTTTCTGCTTTTCTGACATCAGTTGCAGATGTGAATGAACGCCAGAAGAAAGTTCCTCATACAAAATGATTTTGAGACTCTCTGTGTTTGATTGTCTTTTTATATACACGATTGTGCCATCAAACTGTTCTCGTAGCAGTGCGATATGGCTGTATATCGTATAAAAATATGACATTTTTGTATGTATTATATTAATTACACTGAAGATGTTCCTTGGATTTACTTTTTTTTGTAAGTTAAGTGGTTGCAAACAAATTATTTGGGCTGAATTTAAACAAACAAATTGAGTTGAACATTATTAAATTTAATTTGTTTGATTAAACTTAACACATATAAATTGTTTCAGACATCATTGTTTTTAGTGTAGAATATTCTTACTGAATTTATTTTAAAATTGTATTTAATCCTGTGATACAAAGCTATATTTATCACCATTACTACACTTTTCAGTGTCACATAATCCTTCTGAAATCAATATAATATGATGATTTGCTGTTCTACTATGATCCGTTATTATTGGCATAAAATCACTAATAATGATTCTTACAATTATCAGCGCTGGAAAGATTTATTCTTGCTTCATGGTATCATGGAAACTGAAATTCCCTTTTGGATCCTTTGATAAAATAAAGAAAAGAAAAAAAAATTATTTAAATTTTTACATTATAAATACATACTTAATGGTTTTATCTGTGGCACATAAACATTTCAGAGAGATACAATTGTCCGAATCTGTCAACAAAAGCACTACCACAACAAAAACACATTAAAAGTATGCAAGCTTACAGTTAAGTACTTTGTCACATCATACAATCAATAAAAAATGTATACTACTTTATACTTCTATATAAAGAATTAGATCGCTTTGGATAAATGCATTTGCCAAATGATTACATGTAAATGTAAAAAGTTCATCATTGTTTCAAGCCCCAAAGCTATTACCAGTATCACCATATCAGTTTGTTAGCACTACACCCCATTTCCATGACATCATCCCACCCCAAGTGATGGCCCATAAATCTTTGCGAATGATGTGAGCAGCTTGTCTGATGGTCTAGACAGCATCAGAACAATCTCTAGCGGGAAACGTTGAGCGAGTGACATTTGAATACGTTTATGTATGTATGCGTGTATAATGCAAAACATCTTGCTCTTAGCTTAAGATGCATCTATGATGAAAATAGGATGACACGGACCTATACAGATGAGCATCTGATACCTATTCTGACTGTCAGATGAAGGTAAGGAGGTGGGGAGAGTCAGACCAAATTAGGCAGCAATCAATAAGCGCTGAAGGCCCGCGTCTGCATAGAGGAACGCCAGCTCATAAACTCAACACACCTCGCCATCAAGACAATTAAACTACGAATAAATCTTTTAATATGGTAAATCGTTCGCAGGAGAGAGTGAGAGAGAAACCGTAAAATAGCGTGCAGAAAAAAAAAATCTACGATGAGGCTCTGCGCAGGGAATAGGGCCACACAAAAAATAATGTTTTCTCCTCTTTCTGATCAATTTTTAATTTAGCCCGGCTTGACTGCACTCTTCCCAGGTCGGGGTGTGGTAATTATTGCGTTTTATTGACAGCGGTGATTCCCGCAGGGGGCTATTTAAAAGAGTTTTAACCCCAGAGCAAGTCGCTGCCTCACATGGCCCTTTGAAGGTGTCAAGTTCATTGATTTTAACTGCAGGAAATGCTGCACCTTCCAGCAAGATGGAGAATGTGTTACCCCCATGCTGGGCCGCGGTTACCCCCGGTGTCCCGATGTATGCTTCTAGATCTAGTTAACGTCACTGAGGGGCACCCGTTTCCCCCCGAATACAGGAAGCGCTATGATGCTGAAGGCTAGCCCTTAGCAAGTGAGCTATGAATCGACTGATAATCATAAATGGAGAAAGAGGGGAGGAAAAAAAAAAGCGCAGTTCCCTAGTCAATGGGAAAAAAGAAGCTGGAAACTTAGGGGATTTAAGGCACAGAGGACAGGGTATACAGTATCACACCGCATCTGCAAATGACAGAGGGAGACGGGGAGAGAGAGAGTGAGAGAGAGAGAGAGAGAGAGAGAGAGAGAGAGAGAGAGAGAGAGAGAGAGAGAGAGAGATAGTGAGCCGATTTTGAAAAAGACATCAATCTGGTGAAAAAAAGAGCAACATGACAGAAATTAAACAAGATTCCTGTGTTTGAGTTTGCCCGCTTCCCGGCCCCCTTTCAGCCTCCCATTGAAATTCTGGGCAGATACAAACCCCTAGGCTTTTGACACACTTTTGAAAACACCACACCCCCTCTTTCTTTCTAGCAAGTCTCCAGAGTCGCTTCTAACTGACTAACAAGAACAGAGGTGGGGGGAAGGAGGGATACGGATCTTATTTTTTATTAAAGACTTTATTCTTAATGAAATGCAGTTGCCCTTTTTATTCCTTTTTCTGACATTTTTTTAAGCAGGGAACTGAGTGTCAGCAACGAGGGAAGGTTTGGGATATGAGAGAAAGCGCTATATGGGGGTCGATTTGGGTCAGTGAGAAGAAGGGGGTAGAGTTTACTGAGGGGGTTCAGGTCAAAGCAACAGCAAAAACAAATACACAAGCCACAGATTGGAGTACAGAAATCACAGATAGAGAAAGACCAGAAGATAGATAATAGTGTGGAAAAATCCCAGAACCGTGACACGGGGGTAAGAGGGGCAGTGTTCCAGAAGCATAGCACACTGCTCATACTATGTTTACTACAGATGCACACTGTACAAGGTATGCAGATAGTCTCTATGAATGGACGGTCCATCATTTGAAAAATGTGCAGAAAGCAAAACTAGTTTAAGTTCAAATTTTAACCTGTTAACAGCTAAAAAATGTTGTTTCAATTTTTTTTATTCACCAATAATGTATTAGACAAGATGGCGGTGTGTACACATCGCGAGACTCTGCGTCTCTCCAGTTTCACCAGTTTTGCAGAATTTTTCCTGCTCATTTCAGGTCTGTTTGTGCAGAACAGTAGTGCATTTACATCGTACAGCCGTCAAGAGATTCCGGATATTGTTTTGCACGTTCCTGACAGTTTTATCAACAATCTTCGACTTATCCCTGAGATCACCAAAGCACCCTACTCGCCGGGCAGAAAAGCTCGAAGGTTGTGTTGAAACCGTAAAACGAAGACGGGGATAGCCGGTTCGTTTTACCCAGCATCTTTCTCGCAATGTACAATCACTGGTGAACAAAATGGATGTGATTCGACTGCGCATCAACCACAGTAAAAGAGTATGGAACTACTGCATTTCGTTGCCTTGAACTTGTACATGAGTAATGACAATAAAGTTGAATCTAATCTAATCTAATCTAATTAACTTGATTTATAAAGTAACAGTAAACACATTTATAATGTAATTAAATATTTCTACTTTTTTTTCTTATAAAGTGTGCATGAACTGGAAGTTGCTTTTATTTCACAATGTTTATGCAGTTCCAACTAAAATTGATTATTGAGTAGGGCTTTCTTTTGCACATCATTCACTCATAGCAAACTAACGGTAAGAGTGCTGTGTTTAAGAAAATTGTTACTGTAGCCGTCAAACTGAGGTCATCAGAAAAGGACTACCATCCCAAAATTTGACTAAAGATTTCCAAAACAAACTTTTTTACATTCAATAAACTTGGACGGATTAATTGTTCACCTAAATAACAAAAATGTGTGCTATCGAAACAAACATTGTAAACTGTGATTCCACGTGGCCTTTTTAGTTAAATAGTCCTGGAAAACGTATCACGGTTATCCACTAAAATATTATCCAACTCTGGTTTTACTTACATTTCGGCCAGTGTTGGGATAGTTACTTTTAAAAGTAATGCATTACAATATTGAGTTACTCCTCAAAAAAAGTGTGTTTTATGGAAGGTAATGCTTTATATTACTTTTTGAGTGACTTTTGTGTTACTTTTCCTTACCTGGCTGAGGTTTGATCTCTTTCAGAACTTGCAGGTGTTTTTTCACCTTTTTAATAGAGAAGCTCTGCATTTTACAACCACCTATAGAACCTACAACTTCATTTTCCCTAAAAAAAAATGTAGGATAAAATTATATTTTGAGAACTTTCTGAGCCCAGAGCTATACATGCTGTATTTACAGATTAATGTAAGCATGTTAGGTAATGTGTTTACTACTTTTGTATAATTTGTGTTAAGTGAACTCACTGTCCATTGAGATAAAGATTGCAATAAAGCTTAAGAGTACTAACATGAAATAAGTTATATTAAGAGAAAAGCAGATTTTAAACCAGATTGAAAATGTTTAATAACCAAATGAAGAGTAAGAGGATAAAAAAACATCCCAAATCAAAATTAATTTTTTAGCTTTATATGTTGGATAAATTGCTTCATGTGGCCTTAACAAATGTGTAAATCGTTTCCCAAAAGAGAAAAAAATCGTACTAAATGTAGTCGCTTCTACAGTAGACAGTGGCTGCATCTCCTCAACAATACAAGCAATAAACTTTTCTTTTTTTGAGTTTAGCAGAATTAATTGTTTTACCTGGAGAACGTGAACTGATGTCAAATATTTGATGTTTAGCTGGAAATGGGGTGCGGGTGTAGTGCTTTGCATCCATTTTTTGTTTTTATCTCGATGTATCTTGTAGTGTCTCTTGTATTTTGTAGTGTCTGTTGTATTTTGTAGTGTCTTTTTTTTCTTGTGTATCTTGCAGTTTCACATAATCTACACTTAACTACAGTCCACTTCTTTTTTTTGATGAGCTCAAAATAACAAGAATCCATTGAAAAAATGTAAGTCTCCGGCCTGTCATTGTTTCTGTTTCTGACTGTCTGTAGTGATGACGGGCGATTCGTAAATGATTCGTGTGTTTTAATCGGATCTTCTAAGTGAACCGGCAAAACCAGTTCATTTAATCGAACAGAGTTGTCATGAAATGATTTGGGCTTCAGTACTAACATACCGGATACCACGGTTTAAAATAAACCAATATCCTGAGTTATTCTGTTACTAGAACAGTACACTGACTCATCTGCTGTGAAAATAGAGACCTGATGATGAGTAGTGGGAGCTGACTGTCTGTTCCCTTGCAGCATGCTCTCTCATTGAGCATGTGATTCCACCTGACTGAGGAGGATATATTCCGCAATATATTTTGTAAAAGCCAATTAAGCAAGATAAAAAGTAACTTGTATTACATTTTTTTTAAAAGTAACTCAAATAATATCAATTATTTTTTAAAACCAATGCGTTACTTTAATCATTACTTTGGAAAAGTAATAATATTACATAACGCATGTTACTTATAACACGTTACCCCCAACACTGATTTTTGCATTTAACTATTCATCTAATGTAATTTAATTTGCGTAAACGTGGCACATTTTAATCCGTTCATTTGTATGTTTATTTTGCAAGAGATCTGACTAAAAAATGTTGCTCTAAATTATGCTTAGTCCCCACATCACATCCTTTAAACTTAAGAAAAATAAATAGTTTCCCAAACCTATATCAGACATCCATGTACTTATTTGCCAAGTAGCTTAGCTTAAAAAGAGGTAGTATTCCAAAATGAATGCAAACAATGCAATTAGGACATTGACACGGTGTAAATGTTAGGCACTGTGTTATATATTAATTAAGAAAAAAATGTATACAATAATCAGCACAAAGTACACACTACACAACATAGTTAAGGAAAAATGAGGAACATAAAAAGTAAGTCAAAAAGACCGGATGGGATTACAGGGATGAAGAACACTGAATAAAGTAAGCAACATGTGAGTGAACATACACTGTAAGAAAGGGGAGAGAGGGAGGGAGGGGAGAGGTGTTGGAAGAGATGCAGTATATTTATTGCCTCTGTCAAGAGCTCGTTTTCACTCATGCTTCCTGAGAGCCACTAGAGGGAAAAAGATCTCAAGCCTCCTGCATCAGAGAGACAGAGTGTGAAAAATCCTCTCACCTTTCCAGTCACGTCCTCACGTTAGCCTCGGCTACATTTTGGCTGGGTCAATGTCAGAGTAACTGCAGGCTTAAACAAGATGCTCTGAGTGAGCAATCAATCCGGCTCTGTCAGAGAGAGAGCGAGTGCTGCCAACAGCAGATGAGAGCGGAGGAGGGGGGGTTGTTGATCATAAGAGGTTAAATTCGCCATTTGGAAATTTAACGTCCCTCTCTCACGTTTTCATCTCGTTTTTATTAGTGAAAAAAAATGTCAGGATATTTTAGAGTTGTTTTGATATCGTTACTAGTATTGGATATACTCGCTGATTCAGCAAAAATTCTGGCAAATCAGTATCGACGAGTATTTGAAACTATAAACCGATCTGATCTTTTTAAATGAGACATATGCCTACTAGCTTTATCTTAACATTGCAAACCTGAAGTCTGTTCTTCCTTGCTGCTCAGAATGCAAACACACTCAGGTATCGTTTCAGTACTCAGTATTGACCGATACCCTGAGCTCAGGTATCGGAATCTGTATCGAGAAGGGAAAAAAAGTATCGGAACATCCCTAGTATATTTTCATTATGGTTGCCGTCATCATCGTTTAGTTTGTTTTGTTTTCATCTGTAAAAACTACAAAAAAAATTTCCATACAAAATCCAGGAGAATATAAATAACGTACTCTGCCATGCAATCGCTGTAATGAAATTGGTCTTGTTTTGCAATAATCCAAGTCTTACTGGCATTTCAGCAGAATAAACAACAGTAGCGTTAACATCAAAATGCACAGCAGCAGTGAATGTTTGTTGATGGTAAATTAATCGACAGAACAAAAAAGAAATGCAACCCTTGCGACAAAACTACACAGTTATTATTGTGGAGCACTTTTTCCCCCTTGCAGACTATGCATCCCTGTTTTTGTATGCTTTTATCTGTTATTTTGTGTATCTGGAAGATATCCACATGGAGGAAAACTATAGTAATTTATAATAAACGTGTTTTTGAACCACATAGTAAAGTGTATATTGTGTACAACTCTTTGTTAATGAATGCTACAGAATAGCATATTAAACAGATAAACTTTAATAAATACTGTAACTTTAGTGTAAACTGTGGTGCAAGGTAATGGTGTATAATTATACCGTAGAAAACTGAAGCTTCTTGAATAATTTGTTTATTACTACAGTTGTGTTGTACCACAGCAACAATATAATTACGACGACAGTTTAAGTCAAGTAATTATCTATAGTATGCTTCCAAACACTATAGTATTTACTATAAGTTGGTATTTAACGTAATTAACGTAATTATACAGTATGTACCGCATCGATGACAGGCAAATATATTTTAGTTCAGTAGAAAACTCTGCCCTCTTTATGATATAAGGATCATGCCGAACAAATGTGATTAATTTCTATTTACAGTATATCTCCCTCGAAATATGATATAAATCACAAAAATTCAGCCCTCTATGTAAATTTCGTGTGTCATCAGAACCACATGATTGAAAACAACCTATACACAAAACACATTTTTCAGTGCTGTTAGTGGTGATATGAAGACCTGGACAAAGATGACAAAATGTTACTTTTTAAGAAATTTGATAACTTGCTTTTTATACTTCACTTTGAAAGTAAGAGTAGATTTCATGAATTCACCATACTTATGACTAAAATGGCACTTTGAGAGGTTTGTTAAATACGTGCCTAGCTCAAGATGCACTAATAAGCAATTAACAAATCAGAACATGCTGGACCAGCTGACCAATCAGAGCTCACTGCATATTCCTGAAGGAGGGGCTTCATAGAACCAGAACTGCCCTGTACTTTTTGAATAAATGTACTAAAATATACGAAAAATATGGAAAGAAATAAAATGTTACAGTGCACCCTTAAGCACAATAAAGGCTTTAAAATGCATCTGACTGACCACACATATTTCACACTGAGGTTTTAAACAGATTCTGTAATGCTAATGATTTGGGGTCACATCTCACCCGAAACTTTGGTTAACTCTATACTCAAATACTGACCCTGCAATACAAGCGAGTCAAAATCCCCACAGTCTCTACTTGCTCCAGCTTTTTCTTGCTCTCTTATGCTGAAACTCTCCTGCTTCTGACAGGTCACAAGGTAATGATTCTGCTACCATGATGCAACAGGCAGAGCTGTCGGCTGTCAGGAGTTAAACTCATGAAGGAATAAGCTGTCATTAAGCAAGCTTGCTTTCTTTCTCAAACACACACACACACACACACACACACACAGACACACACACACACACACAGACACACAGACACACATAGTTTTTACACATTCATTCTCTCTGCAACCCAGCTGTCAGATTCCGGCCCTGTTTCCCAGCGCTGCCACTGCGGCCTTCTGTAGACGCCCATGGTCTGTCACACACTCTTCGCTGTGGGGATAATGCACAATCTTCTCTTACATACTAGCACGCAGTCAGTGGTGTGTGTGTGTGTGTGTGTGTGTGTGACCGGCTAAACTCTGACTTGCACAGCAGCTGGATCAGCAAAAATTGTATTGATCAGATGTCTTCAAGAGTTAAATTAATAGTTTTGTATTTATTTGTTCGCAAACATTATTATGAAATATTTAATTGTGATAAAAATACAGTTTGATGTTTAAATGAAATTTGTGGATGTAATAACTGTAAATACTTTAAGTGACTTTCTATTAGGGTTGCACAATATGTGGTTTCAGCATCGATATCTCAATGAGATCATTCGCATTCAATATATAGTGAAAACGGTCTTTGTGTTTTTGAGGACTGTGACTGTACCTGTATGACGATTTTAAAAGCATTCAGGCCTAAGAAATTGTACTGTAACTTTAATAATGAATAATTTTATATAAGTATTCATAAAATGAAGACTAGAGTATTATTTTACATTTGATTATTAAATTACTGTATACCTGAAACTGTTCGACAATAAGTCATTGTTTATTTAATTTGTATCTTTTTCTTTAGTGTATTTATCTATGCTTGTGTGTGTGTGTGTGTGTGTGTGTGTGTGTGTGTGTGTGTGTGTGTGTGTGTGTGTATATATATATATATATATATATATATATATATATATATATATATATATATATATATATATATATATATATATATATATATAGGTATATATATGTATATATATGTATATATATGTATATATATGTATATATTTAATATAATGCAGATGCACTCCCCTACAGAATCATCCAGATCAATCTAAAATAATAAATTTAGAAATAGAGATATTCAAGTCATCTGGTGAAATTGTAATATACTGTATACAGCAATAATACAGCAATGTTACATTTTTCCAATATCCCGCCACCCTATTTGCTATGTAGGGATGTAACTATTCACCTGACTCACGATTCAATACGATTCACGATACTAATCTCATGATTTAGTCATGATTTAGTCACGATTTTAACAAATTATTTGAAAACAAATTTAAGGTGAAGATCCCTTCTTTTTTCTTAAATATTATTTTTGCATAATAATATAATTTCTGAATTCCAGTATCATGACAACCCTATTTGTAATACTGCGAAATATTATTAAAACTTAAAACAAGTGTTTGTTTGTTTTTTCATGTAAACAAATTTAGAAGTAGAAAGATTAAAAGAACAGAATTTATGTGAAAGGGTAAATGAAAAAAAAAACTTTTGAACATTATTATTTTGCCAAGATAATTTATTGAATAGAAAAAATCCAATGTAAACATAGGGCTTTATTTTAACAGTCTAGGCACAAAGTCTAAAGCGCATGGTGCAAAAGCATTAAGGGCATGTCCGAATCCACTTTTGCTATTTTAAGGACGGAAAAATACAGTCTGCGCCCTGGTGTATGGTCTCACAGTGTTGTGCTTATTCTCTTATGAGTTATGGATGTGTTTTGAGAATAACATGCAATAAACCAATCAGAGTCTAATTTCCAATCCCCTATAAGAGTCAGTTGCATCCCATGGCACATTGCTATTTACATGGTGTACTTTGTAAGTGGAAAAACTAAATGCTTCACAAGCGAGTAAACAGTTATACAGACCATCTGCAGCAAGAGTATAAAGAACGAGCCTCCTCCATTCAGCCTCTTTACTTTCACTTTACTTTACCTCTTTACTCCTTTACTTTCATGGAAAAGTAAAACGGTGTTGTATGCACTCCACTGAAGACATCCATTAGCCTACATATTTAATTTGAAATTGTCATGAACAAACTGAAAAAAACAACATGAACGCATGGAGGTAGTGTTTTTTTATATTTATGTAAAAAATAATAATTATGTAACATTTTAATCCTTTAATTGTTTTCATGTGTAATGAGATTTGTGTATTGCTGTACATCCTGTGTGTATTAAGCAATGTGTTAGTGTTTGTATTTGCTATTTAAACAACATGGCACAAAATGTAAAAAATTTGGGTTGCACTGGTCTGAAAATAGCAACAAGACACGCCAAACACATCTAGCGCCTTAATGTGCGAGTGTATGATAGGGCCCATAGTCTTTATTGTCATCTTTAATAATTTTACTGCATCATTTTTGAAAAAAGTAAGTTCAATTGCTTACATATTACATGTTTAGAGAAAGAGAGATGGAGAGAGAAAAGTTAGAAGAAAATAGAAAAGTTGCCACCTGATGATGAATGAATCTTTAAAAAGGTGCTTGATTTTATGTTTCTTCACAAAAGAACTGATCTCTCCTTAGTCAATCTATAAACTGTCCTGCAGTGCTCATCTGAACATTTACAACACCATCTTCCTTCAAGACATGCTGTGTCATCTTTAAAAATGTTCTAATAAAGACAACAATCCACATCAAACATGAGCGCAACTCAAAAAAAAAAAAACTCAACCAGCTTTATTTTACACCTTTTTTCCTACCCGCCGCTAATCTTTAATAAAGCTCCACAGGACAGATCAGGGAGCAATGAAACCTGCCTGTATGTGCGCATGTAAGCGATTCCCATCAGAATAGCACAGAATCTCACAGGCTAAAAGAACAGACTGATCTCGGATCAGAGCGAGTGTTTGGCGCATGGCCTCAGGTGGCCTTGTTTATCACAGAGGAAATCACAAACACGAGCCGTCACTTGAAGAATCAGACAGCGCATCCGCAGCCCTTCAGCAATACAGATATTGCAAAGTGACAGCCGCATTCTCTCTGTCACGCTGATACACACACAGCAAACGCTGAATCTCTCTCTCTCTTGCTGTAAATGCTATTATGATGATGTCACAGCAAAGCCGGGGTCATTATTTAGTATGATAAATGGTCGCCACTGCACTGTGCATTGTATACCCCCCCAAAAACGTACCTCTTCGCAAATGCAATAAGCCACCTCACAGACTCCTCGTCCCTGTCCGTCTTTTTCCGGCGCTGTGCGAAAAGTGACTTTGCCCGTGGATATCTCTCCATGTGTGTGTGTGAGTGTGTGTTTTATGACATTTAGATGGAAGAGCGAGAGAGATCTCCCTTAAGTCAATTTGAACGCACGGGCCGATGAAATTACACAGGTAGCGGCGGGCGGCGTGACAAACGACTAGCCGCGATGGACGGAAATAACTCCACTCGGGGATACGTCCTCCGACAGAGAAAAGAAATGAAAATCTAAATTACAGTTTACAGTGCAGATGTAACAGCAAAACAGCTCCTTTTGCCAGGTAAATAAATATCTATGGATGGGAGAGTGTAAAGGAGGAGAAAATAAGGATGGATATGGCGGTCGCTCAAGACTACGGGAATGTGAAATTATTTGCATTGATATGAAACTATTAAGGCCAGTGCTCCAGATATTTACTCAGCCTGCTTGTATCTTTACAGGGCAAACCATAATACAAATAAATATATAAACGGTGTAATATATTTAAAAAAACACACACACATACACGCTGATATGCAACACTTGTCAACACAAATCTAGAAATATTAAAATTAAGAAAGTCTGTAAATATAGACTGTAAAAAATGCTGGGGTTCACACAATTCCTTTGTGCAGTCCCAAAACAAATTTGGTTAAGTTAACGTGATAGTTTTTTTTCAAGTGAATGTTCATGTTCAATATTTAAGCTCCCAAATAAAACTCATTTTAAATAACCTGATCGACCTTTTATCCATAGGCTATCAATATTAATTTAATTGCTTATTACTATTTATGAGTGGGTCAGTATATTATTCAATGCAAGCGTGGGCCAAAATATTTATTTTCAAGCAGAGCACCTTAAAGGGTTAAACAAGCAGGAAAAATTATTTTGAACGTGTGGAACAATTATAATAATTATTAATACTAATAATAAAGTCTCTTAAGCATTTATTAGATTGTATTATTTCATTACACCAGTCGTCAGTGTAACATGTTCCTATACCACGTTCGTTCGTTCGTTCGTTTGTTTTTGTTTATGATCAAATCAATTTATTACAATGATTTCTGAATGATCATGTGGTACTAAGAAAAAGAATAATAGCAATAATACTATATAAAGAAATATAAAGTTTTTACATAATGTATCGGTCAAAAAGACGAGACGTGCCATGTTGATATCTGTTATTATACACACAGAAAGTATATTAAATGCAAATAAAAAGGTTTTTATTGTGTTGATTCTTGAAAATTTACGAACCATATATAAACTCAACCCAATCAACTGTTGTTTCATCTCTAAGTATTTCCATAGCCAATCAACAACTATAACCCACCTCTTTGGCACGGTTAATGAAGGGTATCTGCGTCCCACTGTTGAGGTCTTCATTAATGATGAGGCGTCGTGCCCACTGGCCTGCCCTCACCACTCCACTGCCCTGGATGAGAACCATGATCTTCTCTGGGTTACTGAGGGCGTCCTCACTCACATAAACAAAGCTTTTCGGTTCGTCCTCAGTCGCATCAACCTGAAGGAACATAAATATTATAATCAGTACCAAACAGATCATGATCGCCAATTACAGCAAGATAGACCAGATTAAAGCCAATTCAACCTATAGTTACAAAATCTCCCATATATTAATGAACACACTTAGGGCACTGTGAAACTATAAAATCTTCTGAATCCAATAGAAGTGGTCTCGCTTGTAAGTAAAACGAGAAATCTAATATTCATCATATTTCGTTAAACTTGAAAAAGTGTGAACATCGATTTTATTCTAAAAAAAAAAAATTGTGCTGTTTGTGAGACTTTAAAAAAAAAGACTTATGACTGCAGATTTGTCAGCTGCGCATTCATGATGCGTATCTTCTGTTCCACCACAGCCCAAAGGTGCTCTATTGGATTGAGTTCTGGTGACTGTAGAGGACATTTGAGTACAGTGAACTCATTGTCATGTTCAAGAATCCAGTCTGAGATGATTTGCGCTTTATGACATGGTGCGTTATCCTGCTGGAAGTAGCCTTCAGAAAATGGGTACACTGTGGTCATAAAGGTATGGACATGGTTAGCAACAATACTCAGGTATGCTGTGGTGTTGACAGAATGCTCAATTGGTACTAATGAGTCCAAAGTGTTCCAAGAAAATTACACCACCACCAGCAGCCTGAACCATTGATACAAGGCAGGATGGATCGATGCTTTCATGTTGTTAATGCCAAATTCTGACCCTACCATCCGAATGTGGCAGCAGAAATCGAGACTCATCAGACCAGGCAACGTTTTTCCAATCTTCTATTGTCCAACGTTGGTGAGCCTGTGTGAATTGTAGCCTCAGTTTCCTGTTCTTAGCTGACAGGAGTAGCACCCGGTGGCACCCGCCTCAAAGTTCGATGTTACAGTATGTGCATTCAGAGATGCTCTTCTGCATACCTCGGTTGTTACCAGTGGTTTTTAATTTACTGTTGCGTTTTTTTTATCAGCTGGAAATAGTCTGGCCATTCCCCTTTGACCTCTGGCATCAACAAGGCATTTGTGCCCACAGAACTGCTGCTCACTGGATATTTTCCATTTGTCTGACCATTTTCTGTAAACCCTAGAGATGGTTGTGCCTGAAAATCCCAGTAGATCAGCAGTTTCTGAAATACTCAGACCAGCCTGTCTGGCACCAACAACCATGCCACGTTCAAAGTCACTTAATTCACATTTCTTTCCCATTCTGATGTTCGGTTTGAACTGCAGCTGATCATCTGGACCATGTCTATATGCGTAAATGCATTGAGATGCTGCCATGTGATTGGTTGAATAAAAATTTGCGTTAAGGAGCAGTTGGACCTAATAAAGTGGCCGGTGAGTATATATACAATAGATTAGTCTGTACCGAAGTCAAAACTGGAACCCATTTAACTAAATAATTTATGATAACCAAAGTTACTACATGCCAAGTGCCAAAGTTACTACATGCCAGTTAATATTAAAATATTCAATTAAATATAAAAAAATCTAAATCAAGAAAAAAAAATCAAGCAGACCATAAAAATATACATAATTTAGTTTTGTACATAATTTGTACATAATTTAATTTTGTACTTTGTATTGTTTTGCAACACCTCATTAGATTTTAAATGTATTATTTATTGTACTATTTAAATATAATATTATTATGTATAATGTAATATTTACTATTTCTAAAGATATCAGGTGACCACACTCTTATTGTAATGGATAAACGGTTTAATAAAACTGTTTTGTTTAAATGCATTAATTTTAATAAAGGGGGAAATCAAACAAAACTATTCATCATTTTGTTGGAATGTAGTTTTCTTTTTATTTTTGCAACCTTAAAATTTAAATGTAATATCTTACTATTTCTAAAGATGTCACTTATTTTATTGGATATAAAATGGTTTTGTTCAAAAATGCATCAACAAATATTGTTAATATTCACAGAGAAATGGATAAAACATTCGTTTGGAAAAGATTTGATTATAAAAGATGTTTTTTTTTGTGCTGTTTGTGTGACTTAGTCAATCCCCTGATGTATGTCAACAACGACATTTACTCTTATTAAAGGGAGGCAGGACACTCAGGAACAGCGGAGTGACTCAGAGCCTGGAATCAGTTCTAATGAACGGCGTTGAATGCCGAGCTACACTGCCAGCTGCTGAGAAAAGTCAACCGTTGTCTGCCTGCGTCTGATGACTTCATTACACTGCAACAAATCCGTCTCGACTTTTACACGCCGTATGCTTCCTGAGCGGTTACGAGGCAAACTCTGAGATGAGCATAAAAATCGTACGATAGAAAATAACACTAAATATAGTGCATGTGCTCTTCTTTAAAATGGACTTTGATAAATGGATGAAGCACTAAATGCGGTTGGTCACAGGTAGCTGTGCCCGTGAAGCTCTCGGAAAAGACAATACAGACTCGGAGAACATCATTTGGTAAATACTCTCCACAAATAAAACAGCTCATAAAAGCCTGCGCCAGCATTGTTCAGGTGATTTATGGAGAGTAATTTACAGTGCTTTTAAAAGGACATAAATTCAGCTTCCACCAAGTGCAAACACCCGCTATCAAAAATGATGTGTAGTTTAATGATGCACCTTTTAAAAAGTGTACTAGAAATCATAACGTTATTGCTCTTATGAATGCAGAGACCACACCTTGAGCGTATGGTACTTTAACTTCAGAACAAATCCAATATTATCCTGGAGAGTTTAGAAGTGTTGGAGAATAATACATTTTCAGGCAATCCAGACCATTGTAATGTTATCCGATGTTAAGCACAACTGCATCAGTTTTCACAACAACTCTGTTTTGATTCAAATAGTTTGCATCTAAAGTTTTCAAAGGAGGGAAAAGGGCATTACTGTACTTACTGGTAGGATCTCCTTCTTCAGGTTGCAGTCTTTCTCCAAGCGTTCATACACATACTTTGTAATGATCTGCAGGAGACAAGAGGGACATCCTTATTAGTTTTTTTTTTTTTTCCAAATGAAAAAAACTGGAACAACATAAAATGTATAAAATATGAGTTTGCTGCAGTAACAAAAGAAAACATTCATGATAGTGTTTTATGTCTTTAAATGTAAAGTCAAGTCAAATCAAGCTATGTAAATAAATTACATAAAAAAGTAATAATGACCACAGATATTAAAGTAATAATGACCACAGAATACAGTATGTTGCATGTGTATATTTTCGCAATAGCCAAAAATACAAGAGCCAAAATTATTAATTTATTAAATCATAAGAGCATTGTTATATAAGCATTTTGTAGATTTTCTTAAAAAATAAATGTATAATAATTAGTAATATGAATTGTTAAAAATTTCCTTTTAACAACTTTAAAGGACATTTTCAAAATGTAGATTACAATTATTAGAGTATTAGGTAAAGATTATGTTGCATAAGCATTTTGTACATTTTCTTCTGTAAATATATCAAATATAAATGTATAAATAGTCATATGAATTGTTTAAAAAAAAAATTGGACAACTTAAAGACCATTTTAATCAAATCTAGATTAAAATCAATAGAGGAATAGGAAAAGAGCATGTTCCATATGCATTTTGTACATTTAGTAATACAAATGGTTAAACACTTAATTTAGACAACCTTAAAGACCATTTTCTTAAAATGTAGATTAAAATCATTGACGTATTAGGAAAAGATCATGTTCCATACTTATTTTGTATATTCTCCTTAGAAATAAATTTATAATTAGTAATATGAATGGCTAAACACTCATTAGGTATTAGGTAAATGTCAAAAATAAATACATAATTAGTAATATGAATTGATAAAAAACTTAGTTTGGATAACTTTAAAGACCAAATAGTTCTCAAAATGTAGATTTTTTTTTTTAGCCCTCCATTCCAGATATTTATATATTTAGATCTCTGCCAAATGTCATGTTTTGTATTTTAACAGACAACAGATCAAATGAAAGATTATTTATTCAGCTTTCAGGTGATGTTTAGATCTTCCAAAACTGACAAGTATAATTGGTTTTGGGATCCTGGATCACAAATTATACAAAAAAAACATCTTACAATTAATCATGATAAGCTGATTACAGTGGTCAGATAATGGAAATATGTTAACATCTATAACATCTATACAGCAGAGTTAAATAAGGCTGCATTTATATAAATTCAAGCTGCATGTTGGCAAATAAGTAAAACAGCACAGATTTTTTATTTGTTGGAAAGCTTCCTAAATAAAAGCTGAAAATGACGTGTTAATTCTTATAATAATAATAATAATAATAATAATAATAATAATTATTATTATTATTATTATTATTATTATTATTATTATTATTATTATTATTATTATTATTATTATTAGTGTTAAAATCTGTGTAATGCATCACTATATAAAAAAAATGTCTGTTGCGAGGTCAGTTAATTATTTAGCACAATCATAAATAGTAAACAACTACTGTAAAAAACCACAAACTAAATCTGACCCTAAAGTATACAGACCTTTTTATGAGAAACAGAATCAATCACGCTCCTTTGCATATATGCAAAGTACATGCAGTTGCACTCTCGACAGCCTCGGTGAATGAGATAATTGGAACTGTCTGGATTTCAGTTGTTCAGCACAGAGAGCAGAGTGTACAAGTGCTGTCAGCCTGAAGCGGGGCAAATCTAGAGTACAAACAGCGTGTTGATGTAAGGTATGTTTATCCCTGCAGCTAAATTGCTAAAGAACGTGTACACAGTGCAATTTCAACCCCGGGCCAAAAGTTTCATGGTTCAGTGGCATCAACAACTTCGAGCGTTTCTTTCTTGTTTTTGCTTCTGCTCATGATCTGCAACAGCTGAAACTACAGTGTTTTAAGAGGTGGATGGCAAATGTGCTAATTAATGCTAGATATTTTATGGTGGTTGTAATTTGGCAATGGTCAGCAGAACAGACCTGCCTTGACGGGGCTTATCTTCCAGGGTATGATGATCCTAGGATGGCACTCTTTATATTAGATTTTATGGCCCACCCGGGAGGAGGCATTAACAGATGCCCCTCTGGAATGAAGCATGAAGGTGGTGGAGTCATATCTGTGTCTGACGACTGAGACTGTCAGCTGTGGTGGTCCTGCCGAATGTGTGAGGTCTTGATCTGCAGTCAAACTGATGTGCTGCTCGGAGAAGTCAGGGTGATGGGGAACAGTGGTCCTCAACCGATGGTTCAAAACCCCAAAAAAATGCTAACGCTGATAGAGTTGTAGCGCTGTGAGAGTAAACCTCACTCCCTTGGCCACAAATATTAGCAACTCATGCTAAAGTTTGTGGTTGTTGAATGGATAGTTCACCCAAAAATGAAAATTCTGTCATCCTTTACTTGTTTCTTTTCAATTTAACAAAAAAGAAGATATCTTGCTGAAAGCTGAAAACCTGAAACCATTGACTTCCATTGTATTTGTTTTTTCCTACAATGTAAGTGAAAGGTTACAAGTTTTCAGCTTTCTTCAAAATGTTTTATTTTATGTTCAATAGAAGAAAATCATAAACAGGGCTCGAAATTGCACCTGAAATTTTATCTATGCAACCTCAAAATATATTTGTGCGAGTGCATAAATTGTTGAGTGCGACCAGTTTTCACTGCAAAATGATCACCGCATACGCGGATTTTGGAGACATTCATACAAAATGCATCTTTGCACTTGAAACGCGAAACACAGCGCTCAGGATTAGATTAAAACTGTTGTCATGTCAACTTGCTGCAGTAAACAAAGCCTGCAATGCTTGCCCCGCCTTCACGCTCTTCTTATTGGCCCACTGCTCTTGAACTGAACGCGAATGGATTGGTTAAAATCAGCTGTCAATCACTCAGTCAATGCCTTCCTTCAGATGACAGGGAGAGCTACACAACCGCGAAAATGTAAAGTGCCGAAGATGAGAGTGAAAACAACACTGACAGATTTTGTTTTACAAACCACCTAAAGTTACAAATAATGGCACATCTTATTACTGACCATGTGGTGAATGTTAATCCACCATCTACACTTTTCGACTTTTAAAAGACTTCCATTGGCTTCAAGTCTGCTATGAAAATAACTAAAGCATTCACTGTAAAGTCTGTGGGATGGAATTTTCAGGTAGCTGTTTGCCACATCTACACATTTTAGAGAGGTTCTGTTTAATCCTTAATTTCATTGCCAGATTTTGTCAGCTGAGCAAGTGGCAGCTATGTAAAATTAAACGCCATGTACACCATCGCAAAAGGGCTTGCGCTGATTAAGATTAAACTAATATTGCAGCTCATGAAAAGACTGATATTGCTATTAAGATGACGTATGCAGATAATAAGGT
Organism: Danio aesculapii; assembly: GCF_903798145.1. Taxonomy (NCBI): domain Eukaryota; kingdom Metazoa; phylum Chordata; class Actinopteri; order Cypriniformes; family Danionidae; genus Danio; species Danio aesculapii. The sequence goes on from NC_079439.1 coordinate 53,592,703, forward strand.
ATATGTCAAAAGCATCTGTGCAATATCAGACACCACCTGTGAGAACACAGCAGTTATCGTTAACAGATTTATTCATGTCAAGCAGTGCGTGGGTGTGACAAAATTTTGGCTGGTGCGCCTACATTTAAGTTAGGAGCACCAGTGCTACCAAGCAAAAAGGTTCATTTCGAGCCCTGATAAAGATTTGAAACCACTTGAGGATGAGTACATTGATAGTTTTTACATGTCGTCACACTACTGACGGAATGCGCCACTGGTGGGCAAAACAATACTATCTAAAATATGACCACCAATTCACAGACGGAGTATTTCTCTTTTTTACCCAAAATAAATGGATAATTGTTGTGCAAAATGGTTTAACATGACTAACCAATGGGGATTCTGTGCTTCTACAGAATTCCTTTAGACAAAGAACAGCCAGAAATGAGAAATGTATGAATTTGTGCCGCATGGTAGCATCACTAGCTATGTTTCCATCCACCTAACTAAATATAGTGTTAATTCTAATTAAAAAAACGTTGATGGAAACGAAAAGATACGCATAAATTTTGAAAAGGCGCATAAAAAGCATGCGCATAACTGAGTAGGATAAACTTTTTTTATTCAATAAGAAAAGATGGACATAAACTGTGATGGAAACACTTTTACCGAACAAATTCCAGCATACGCATTAAAAAAGGTCATGTGATTTTGTTATAAGAAATCATGTGATGATAAAAATGTGTGTGAATGGACAAACCAGCAGGCTGAGAACATTGTAAAACATCTGAAATGTTGTTTTGGTCACTCTAAAATGCCTTAACTATTTCTGTATTAGTGTTATTATTTTATTAACGACCTCTAGAATCAAAAGCGTCTGTGCTCCGCGTTGCATGCCTTCAAACACCACCGCGCGTTCACTGCGTGTCAGGATTGTCTTCTGAGGCAGTTATTAAATGACCATCTAAGTCAGTTATTAAATGAAGAAAAGATTCATGCAGCTTCTCCTACCGCACCAAATTCCATTTTCACAGTTGATATTTGGCGCCAGATAATCAGAAGTGACATTTGATGTTGGATGGAAAAGCTGCTTTATTCGCACATCTTTTATGCGATATTCCAGTTTTACCTCCCGTCCTGCCTATTACATATCCATAAAACACAGTGGTATAGCCGGGCTCGGATCATATCGCTTTCTCACTACAATTGATTTCTGGTTTCAACACGCTAACTGGGCAAATGAGACAGGTTCCGAAACAAAAGTCTAGGTGTAAAAGCACCCTAAAACAGATGGAAAATGACCGATTTGTGCTGCATTTCTGTGAAAATACCAGTATAGTTGCCATTACGGGCTATTATTTTTTTTTGCCAGCCAGGTCTCCGGACAGGTCACGTGACTGAAAACTATCAATAGTGAATACATTTTCATTTTAGGGTGAGCTATCCCTTTAACATCCTTATCCGGTTTGATCCTTACATGGAGAGGGACAGGTAAAACCAGAAAAGTTAACACTCATGCATATGTATAACAGAAGTTGAGGAGAAGGAGCTGTGTAAGTAAGCCTCAGTCACTTCAACTGATGCTAGTGTCTTTGCCCAACACAAGACAAGTAAATCCTCAAGGGCTTACACTGATGCCGTATCCTAGACTAGATAGATGTTTAAGGTTGTGAATGAAATGAGCTGTGTAAGTACACCCAACCCCACAGGAACACTACTAATTGATGCTAGAGGCAGCAGTCCATTCATATACTTGTCCAGTTTAAATCTTGCTTGGATGGGGTCTAAGTAGAGCTCGAAGGGTTATGTTGGTGCCATGACCAAAATGGGAGAGAGGTCGAAGGATAAGTGTTAACAGACACCAAGTCGTAGGACATGTGAGTAATCTTAACAACCTTGGCCTCAAGAAGCAGACAAGAGACTGATTCTAAAGACTCCAGTCTTACAGTCTGAATTGCACTGAACTGAACAGGGCCAGAAAACCAGGAGTTATACTGGTGCCGTGACCCAGTCAAGAGTTTTTAACTTGAGTTTATCACACACACACACACACACTAAATTAGCAACAGCTCTTTATATATGATATTTTGTGTGGTTAATTATTGGCTGCCAGGAGCATGAAACAAACAATGATTTACAAACAAACCACTCAAACTATAAATACAAGTAGAATTTGTCAAATCAAAATGAAAACCTTTGAACATTTTGCAACTAATCGAAATCAAGTTATACACTACCTGACAAAAGTCCTGTCGTCAATCCTAGTTGTAAGAGCAACAAATAATAACTTGACTTCTAGTTGATCATTTGGGAAAGTGGCAGAAGATACATTTGTCCCATTAATTATCTGTTGAACTGCATTCCAATCATCACAAATACTGCAGAAGACCTATTGGAACACACTCTGACCCAAGATTCTCACAGAAATCATTTTGGTGAAGGAAAAATCATGATTTGGGGTTACGTTCAGTACGGGGGTGTGCGAGAGATCTGCAGATTGGATGGCAACATCAACAGCCTGAGGTGTCAAGACATTTGTGCTGCCCATTACATCACAAACCACAGGAGAGGGCAAATTCTCCCAGCAGGATAGCGCTCTTCTCATATTTCAGCCTTCCACATTAAAGTTCCTGAAGCAAGAAGGTCAAGGTGCTCCAGGATTGACCAGTCCAGTCACCAGACATGAACTTTATTGAGAATGTCTGGTGTAAATGAAGGAGGCATTGAAGATGAATCCAAAGAATCTTGATGAACTCTGGGAGTTCTGCAAGAACATTTTCTTTGCCATTCCAGATGACTTTATTAAGTTATTTGAGTCACTGCAGAGATGTATGGATGCAGTCCTGCAAGCTCCGTAATCTAGAGGCCTTTGCCTTTCATATAAGCCTTCTGATACCATGCTAGGGCTGAATGATACCCAGTTATACCTCTCTTTTCACCCTGATGATCCCTCGGTTCGAGCTCGCATCTCAGCCCTGCCTGTCAGACATTTCACACTGGATGAAAGATCATCATCTTCAGCTTAACCTCGCGAAAACGGAAATGCTTGAAGTTTCTGCCAACCCGACTCTACACCATAACTTTCCAGATGGATGGGGCAACCATTACTGCATCCAAAATGGTAAAAAGCCTTGGAGTAACGATTGATGACCAACTAAACTTCTCTAACCACATTTCTAGAACTGCTCGACCTAGCAGATTCGCACTCTATAACATCAGAAAGGTCCGACCCTTCCTATCTGAACATGCAGTTCAACTCGTTGTTCAAGCTCTTGTGCTCTCCAAACTGGATTATTGCAACTCTCTACTAGCTGGGCTTCCAGCTAACTTTATGAAACCTCTTCAGAACGCAGCAGCACGAGTGGTCTTTGATGAACCCAAAAGAGCACGTCACTCCGCTACTCACCCGTTTGCACTGGCTGCCAGTTGCTGCTCGCATCAAATTCAAAGCTCTGATGTTTGCTTACAAAGCCACCTCTGGCTTTGCTCCTTCTTATCTGCTCTCACTTCTGCAGATTTATGAGCCCTTCAGAAACTTGCGTTCTGTGAATGAATGTCGCCTCGTGGTTCCATCCCTAAGAGGGAAGAAATCACTTTCCCGAACTCTCGCATTCAATTTGCCCAGTTGGTGGAATGAACTCCCTAACTGCATCAGAACGGCAGAGTCACTTGCTGTCTTCAAGAAACGACTAAAAACTCAACTATTTAGTCTCCACTTTCCTTCCTAATCTGTAACTGCCTCTCTGGCTATACCACTAACTGAACTCTCTCTCAAAAAAAAAAATAAACATTACTAATGCTTTGCTTCTTAGACTTTACACACCTGAAACTTGCCTATAGCACTTATTCACTGTTGCTCTTATAGTTGTGTAAATTGCTTCCTTGTCCTCATTTGTAAGTCGCTTTGGATAAAAGCATCTGCTAAATGACTACATGTAAATGTAAATGATACCAAATGATCAACTAGAAGTCAAGTTTTATTTGTTGTTCCTAAAACGTGGATAGGCGACAAGACTTTTGTTAGGTAATGTAGATACTTTCAACATTTTTGTATGACATATACCATTTTTTAAACTACACACAACAAGCAGACCAGACCATAAAAAAAGTCCTGAAAAAAAAATTTTGAAAACCACAGATTTAGAATCAAAATCAAATCCAATAGAATATATTAATGGAAACTAAAATTCCAAATTAACTATTATCTGTCCCCTCAAATGCAAAGAATCAACAAAAACAAATGTGCATTTGCATTCATACCCACAATCATGACATGGAAGAATATAAATAATGAATAAATACAAATAAAACAAACTTCATATAATGTAATATTACAACCATAATGGTTACATACTTGTTTAAAGGCATAACACTTAGACTAAGCTATTCCTTATTTGATTACAAACACCAAAAGTGCATTAGGCTTAAATGAGCTAATGCAAATGGATATTAGTGCTCATCAGCGGTCAGCGGGCCTAAATGAGATGACTGATATCTCTACAGACCGTGGCAGAGGCAGTGACAGTAGGAAGATACAGGCAGCTCAACAGTACCTAATTCACTAAATGTCAAGCTCTCTGATGAAGACTAAAATGGTTGTGAAGTGCAATATGCTCGTGTTTAATGACATCAATAAGCCTTGCAGGAAATTTCATTTATACTACATTATTGCTTCAGTGCCTCAGGTGCTTCTCTTTTGATATATGAGAGAAGAGAATGAGGGGGTCTTGAAAGGGCGCGTGGATTCTGCACGAGATGGGCCACAGACGTTCACTCTCACATATGATTGAGTGTTTGTTCAGCAAGATTGTGAGGCTTCTTGAGGATAAGATGTGTGAGTGAACGCTACATGTTCCTTCATACTGTGAGTGGACTGACAGAGGGGAAAGACAATATACAGGAATTATGTATTCCATGTACAGGCAGCTGATAGGAGAGAGTGTAAGTGCTTATTCGAGTCAAGCATCTCATTCAGCTTCATAAGTAATTGTGATTTTGATCATCTCTGGCTACTGTACAGTACACATTCAACATTGAACAGTTACAGAAATAATATAATTGCTGCCATTAGAGTCTTTTTGGCTTGAGATTTCAGTCTCATTCCCTTCTATTGGTATTTAGGTTAATATTGGTTAATATAGCCTGTTTTGCTGCTTGATGTTGCATACTGACATATTGAATTTTCTTCTTATATTACTTTATGTATAGTTATGAACACTGTTTGTAGCAAGTAGTTTGACCATTTTCTGCTGTTTATTATTCCTAGTCAATTCTCCCATAGGCAACTGAATCTGAAGTTCTAAAACAATTGCAAAAATTATCACTTCCGCATTGCAGATAATCAATATCAATGTAAAGTCAATGACATAAAATAATGTAATGTAATGTAATATGTGCAACATCACAGTGCTACTTGTGTGGTGTTGTTTATGCAACTCTGTGTATTTAGCATTAATGTTATTTAACATTAGTTTAAAATGTCCGCTGAGGAAAACCTTTCAACAAATATAGAAAACTGTATAGAAAATATAGAAAACTAGATCACTCTACCATCTCTGTAGCCAGTCGATGGCACAACTATGTAATGTGAACTGTCAAAAACTACAAACACTCACCATTTTGCAACACAAAATACTTTTGTTAAAAGCAGGGTGAATACAACTTCAGCTACAGCGCTCCCCACTGCTGGAATCAGCTTCCAGAAATGATTGGATGTGCTCCAACTTTAGGTACATTCACAATAAGACTTAAAACACATCTGTTTAGCTGTGTCTTTACTGATTGAGCACTGTGCTACATCTGACAGAGCGCATTATTATATCTTTCTTTACTTTTTCATTCTTTTAAAGCCTGTTTTAAACACATTGTAATCTGTTTTGAATCATTTGTATTCTTTGTTTTTATTTTCTTCTACTTGTCTCTTTTATGCCTGTTAATGTAAAGCATTTTGAATTACCATTGTGTACGAAATGTGCTATATAAATAAACTTGGCCTTGCCTTAAAATACTACTCTTATATATATATATATATATATATATATATATATATATATATATATATATATATATATATATAAGGAATATGATACGGAGTCCATGCACTTGGCAAACTGTCAGCTCAGCTCAACCATGCACACATCATTTTGTTGTTTGTTGTTTGTTGTTTATTCAAGTTGTGTGCTTGAAATAGATGCTGAATAGCCAAAACATGTCACTGGAAAAGCACTAATTAAGAAACATTAAGAATAGTCGGCGCATCCTTATGAAAATGTAAATAATTACTCAAAAATAAATAGAAAAGATGTTGTTTTTTTTTTATCAAAATCAGTCCTTCAATTTTATTTTTGATGCAACATTCAACATAATTTCACGTTACGAGTCAGTTTAATATTTTGTCATTTGAATTACTTGTATGGTCAATTTGATTTGAATTAAACTAACTAAATAAATAAAGGAATAAACAAAACAAATAAATAAAATAAATAAGACAGCAAGACTTTTTACTTATTTGTAATTTAATCTGAATACTCTTCTTTGATCACATACTAGACAGTGACCACTGTAAATATAACAAAATACTTTCAATTAATAACTAGAGATGCTCAAAATAACATATTAACCATTAACTGAAAGGGTGCATTTATAACCAATTAATGGTATCAGTTACATAATAAAAATATAATTTTATATATTTTTAAAGTTTGGCTGCATAAGGGGCCGATCACAGCAAGCGTGCTTTTTGCGTTGAGAAAGGCATCTTTTGAATAGTTTACTAACGGCCGCAAGTCTTTTGTGAACTGCTTATGAACGAATAATGAATTAGCCTGCTATATTCATTTGACGGAAGAAAAAAACATATGATGGGAAAAAACAGCCTATGCTGGTTCTTAAAAAGGATTCAATCAGTGTTTTCGTTTTGTAATCTAAATTTGTCATTTAAATGAAAAATGTCTAAAGCAGGCCTATTAATTTTATTCTTTTTTTTATTCATATGATACTTTTTTCTATGCTGTTGGAAACACTGCAGCTGCGTGAAGATGTCCTGCTGCTGTTCCATTGTTAATATGTTCGCATGTTTAAATAAATCAATATTAAAATGCAATAATGTGTCAGACACAAAATAGACACGTTTTTATTTTATTAAATAATCATTTTATATGAATCTGACCAGTTAACCATTAATATTCGGTTAACGAGCGATGGTTGTCAGTTTGCAAAATTAACAAAAATGAACATCCCTAGTTATAACACAGAAACATACACTACTGAAAGTATTCAATTCAAAAGTCTAGACATTCTCTCCCACAGCCAGAGAATCCTACATCAGACTCATTTTAATTCATTTACTCACTGCATCCATTACCACTTTGAATAACAGGCCAAGTAATATGGAAAATATTCCACATTAACTAAAATAACTGCTCTGTGGGAACCAAAGACATAGCAGTGACTTCATGGAATCTTTAGGAAATTAATTTTACAGGAAATACAAAATTGCTCCGACTGAAAATGACAAGACAAGAAGGATTAAGTAAGGTCAAGCATTTAATAAACACTGCATGGGAAAGACAAACTCATCTGATTGGTCTTATTCATCTGAAAAACAAACAAACCAAAAAATAATACACTGAATCATCTCATCCCCATTTGACTATTGGATCGAGAAAAAAAAAAGTTAAGACTTTGTTCAGTCATGTAATTTGTACTAATGTCTTTTTACAAAAGGCAGCACTTCTAATAAAAAGGATAGAAGGAAAGATGACTCCAGCAGAACTCACGCAGAGTCTGCACAGTTCACATCACTGAAAGCTTGAGAAATGCCCCAAAAAATCTCTCAGAGCCTTTGGGCTATTTTTTTTAGGTCTTCACAAAACAACTTTGAATAGCTCATACATTATTTGTACAGTATTCAGAAAAGATTATTTTCAGAGGTTTAACTTTTGGCCCCCAGACTCACAACACCCTGCAAGCTGCACTCAAACAAAGCACATGTTCGGTGTTTGAACATACTGTATAGTTCATACCTCCTTCACAGGTGACGCAATCCAAACTGCTGAACCTTAACGTTTCAACCAATTGGCATGTCACTGAGAAGATTCCCTCAGGCGTATATACAGAAAATCAATTCTAGCAGTTAATATCCTAAATAATCTTATGGAATATTAGTGTTTGCCTTGACTGCCCTCCTATAGATAAATTGACATGGAGAGGAGAGCACAATCGCCTGTCATTGTAATTAGAGCACAGCGCTGTCGCATAATTAATATTGTCTTATTAGTCTGATAATGAAAACCCTGCAGGTAAGAATGCTAAGTGCTCCTCACCTCCCCCTCCAAACGTGATGAGGGTGGTGATCACAGACCTGCCGGAGAGCATTGTCATGTTTTTTTTTTTTTTAATTGGAATGAAGGAATACATTTAGATGGGACAAGGCTAATGGAAGTTCAGAAACAAGAAAAACACACCTGTAATCAAAAGAATCATGTCCTTCGGCTTTTTTTTTACTCTACTGGAAACAGCTCAATTTAATTTGGATACTAGTTTAGGAACACCTTACTAGTACCGGGTTGGACCCACTTTTGCCTTCAGTACTGCCTTAATCCTTCATGGCATAGATTTAACAAGGTACTGGAAATATTCCTCAGAGATTTTGGTATATATTGACATGATAGCATCACGCAGTTGCTGCAGATTTATCGGCTGCACATCCATGATGCGAATCTCACGTTTCACCACATCAAAAAGGTGCTCTGTTGGATTGAGTTCTGGTGACTGTGGAGGCCATTTGAGTACAGTGAACTCATTGTCATGTTCAAGAAACCAGTCTGAGATTATTCACGCTTTATGACATGACGCATTATCCTGCTAGAAGTAGCCATCAGAAGATGGATACACTGTGGTTATTAAGAGATGGACAAGGTCAGCAACAATACTCAGGTAGGCTGTGGTGTTCACACAATGCTCAATTGGTACTAATGAGCACAAAGTGTGCCAAGAAAAGATCCCCCACACCATTACACCACCACCCCCATACTGAACCGTTGATACAAGGAAGGATGGATCCATGCTTTCATGTTGTTGATGCCAAATTCTGAGCCAACCATCCGAATGTTTCAGCAGAAATCGAGACTCATCAGACCAGGAAAGATTTTTTCCAATCTTCTGTCGTACAATTTTGGTGAGCCTGTGTAAACTGTAGCCTCAGTTTCCTGTTCTTAGCTGAATAAAAAGAACAAAATAAAAATAATAAAGCAGTAAGGTTTTCAAAAATGAAACAAATGATCAGTTAAACAAAATGAAAGTAAATTACGCAAATCATCCTTCATATGCAAATATGTGTTTTCAGTGCTGTTTTATTCACAATTACAGACTGTACAGCTATTTGATTTTTTTTAATACAACTCATACTGATAAAGGCAGGCTGCAATGTCAAACTATGACAAATGATTATCTTTATTATAGAGGTTTTGCCGTGAATTTGTCAATTTAATGTGAAAACACAATGCAGAGGGGCTCCACTGTTTAACATAACCGTGAACAAAATCATATTTGAATTATGTTTGTTCCTCACGTAAAACTCCACCAAAACAGTTCAATGTGAATAATGAAAACATTACAAACAAATAACATTAAACATTTTGGTTAGACTTGTGTATTTTCATCATATTATTTTAATGGCTTGAGCTACTACTGATGTTAGTTAATACATTCATTCATTAAATACGTTACTTTATTAATGTTAATGTTAACTGTCTGTATAAAAAGTGAATAAATTAGTTGACCTCTATATTTGATTCATCATGTTGTAACCTTTAAACTGTAACTATAAACTACTCTTCCAAAGAGAAAACAGCTGTTTGGATTACATGTAGAAATGTAACACTATGAGTTTCCAATGTCATTAAATGCATAATTTCACTATGCAAAACATTCCCATCCCATACAATCTACTGCTAAGCCTGCAAAACAGTAAACCCCATATTGTGCTGCTGGAATCCCCAACAAAAGACGCACAAACACAACCCCGTCTCATCAGGCAATGATATGGGTCTCAAACAGGACACTGAGTGACCACACAGGGTCAGCTCCAGGCTCTGACTCTGGGAGAGGGGTTTGTTTACGAGGTACCAAAGTGGTGGTCATGATCTAGAGGATCAGGGAGGAAGGAAGAGCCTTAGCAGAGGGATCTGCAGGGGAGCAGTTTTAGAGACAGAGCATATCAGAGAAGAAGGGGTCAACTAATCCCCCCACAGGCCCGTCCTCTGCCAGCTCACGCACGACACCACAGCTGAAAAAAGAGCGAGCGTGGGAGGAACGAGAGCCGAGAGAAAGGCATAGACGCCACTGTGGCCTTGACCAGAGCATGTCGTCTGGGTGGGCAAGCGATAAGGTGGACACACACAGCTGAGGGGCTTAATGAAGTGCACCGTTGTCTAAGAAAGTTGATCTATTTGTAAACTCCCATGCGGCAAGAATCCTCTTCAAACAAGGAGGAGGGGGATCTGTGATGAGCGGGATAAGTCAGGGGAAGCGATAAAGAACGGAAAAAAATCCACAGACCTCCCACAACGGAGGTATTACCACTCAATCTCTCCATCCGGCTGACCTTAGCTCTCGGGTGATGAGGCATTTGTGTTCCAGCAGAAGCGTCATATGAAACTTTGACCTGTTCTATGAGGGGAATCCTGGAGGGAATTGAAAAATGAGGACAGGTGCTTATCAGGTGGTCCTGCTCTGACCTGGACTAATGAGCCGACTGGACTCGGGACAGTGAAAGGTAATCAATACTGCAAGATGTGTTTGCCTTAGCCACTGCAAGCTGACTTCGGATCAGTCATCCGGTCGGGTCTGAGAGTTGTTTGGATAATGATAGCGAGTGAGAGGACGGTGCACTGGTGGAGTGACGGCTCAGGGAATTATCGACAGATTGAAAGGCAAGAATAAAGAACGTATAAAGACAAGACAAATCCCTGAACCCGAAACAAAAACACAAGGTCGAGGATAGAAGGAGATGTGAATGCTGAGTCATGACAAAGAGAGAGCTGAAACAGCTTGGTTGGGCTGCCCTTTTCTTGTTATCCTGTTCCTCCTTTAAATGTTTAACTTGTCACTGTTGTCAGAGGAAGAAAGTGGGTGCACTTCTTGTGATAGAATTCCATTCGTCGCCTGCATGATTTTTCTGTTTGTTGTCTTTAAACGATTAAACAACATGAAGCATTATTCTGAAGTTTGTAAAAAATAAAGGGCCCTATCATACACTCAGCGTAATAAGGTGCAAGACATGTATGGCGCGATTTGCTGCTATTTTCAGACCAGCGCAACAGTAATTTTCATGTTTTGCACCACGTTGTTTAAATAGCAAATCCATTTTTGCCACTTTGTGGACTCAAGGGTTTGCTGGTCTATAAAGGAAGTGTGTTAAGACGCATTGTTGGCACGTTGCTATTTTGAAAAACTAAAATAGACCATGCCATTGACCAACTGAAAGCTGGTCTAATGTCCAGCGCAGAGCGAGTTATGCGCCTATGTGGGTTCAAATGCTTACATATTACTTAATACACACAGGATGTACGGTAATACACAAATATCTTTACAAATTAAAACAATTAAAGGATTAAAATGTTACAAAAAAAATATTATTTTCTACATAAATATAAAAACCACTACCTCCATGCCTTCATGTCAGGGGGCTTTTTTCACTTTATTCATGATAAAATGCATTTGTATAATAATGTTATTATTATTTGCAGTACTATTAATTATGCACATATTTATATTTTCTTTAAATAAAACAAGTTTAGATTTGTCCACCTGTTGGGTTTTGTTGACGTCTGCATCACCATTTGGAGTATAAGAATAGGACGTGTTCGGATATAACTCAGTTTTTTGACCACACTTCCTTATTATTGTTCATTTATTTGTTTGCTGGAAATTAGAACTGAATTTAGAAATAGTTTTGAAACAAATCTTTGCGTTTAACAAACGAAATTTAGTTTTGCTGAAATAAAATGTATTACTTATTAATTAGTTTTTATTATTTTTATATAAACTTCAAGATCAATATTATTAGCCCCTTTTAGATTTCTTTTCTGGCTATAGAACAAACCACTATTAACCAATTAAGAAAAAAAGACTATTTAAACTAATTAAACCATCCTTTAAATTGCACTTTTGGTTTGCAAAAACTAGTAAAATTTGATATGCTGTCATCATTGTAAAGACAAAACAGTAAAAAAAAATCATCAAAAACATTGTTTAAAAATGTGTTGAAAAAAATATTCTCCATTAACAACATTTAAGAAAAAATTTAATAATAATAGAAATTTCACAGGAGGGCTAATAATTAATAATTTTGACTAACTGCAGATACATATACACATACATACATATATACATATATATGTATATATACTTATACATATACATATACATATACATACATACATATATAGAATGTCAAGGTTTTAAATATATATATACATATATAGTAAGTCAAGGTTTTAAAACCACAAATAATTTCTGTTATATTGTTCCTAAGGTATTTGTGTAAAGTGTTTATTATGTTTTTACAAGTTTTTTACAATTATTTTATTTAGTTTTTTAGGGCAACAGAATCTCCAGCAGAAAAAGGACCCTCCAAATCAAAAGCAACTGGTCAGCCCATGATTTAGCAAACACTTAAGTAACAAATCGCTTATAAACTAACATCCTATGCTGCTATGTGCATCCTACACAGTACAAAAATTCTTATGAGAACTCATCATGTTAAACTGACTTAAAACAGCTTGTGTGACTTTTAAAATTATGTTAGAACATGATTAACTTAGTTTAATAAGTTACAATTACCTAAAACATATACTGCCAGGATTCATTGAAAATTAAATTTTTAGTTTTGTAAACTAATTAAGATAGCAGGTCAATTTATTTAAATTATTTAGCCTGACATGTTTACTGTTACAAAACACTTGTTTCTTTAAAAATAACGTCTTGTGTTCAATAGGAAAAATATAGTTTTTTTTGTTTTTTACCTAGAAGAACATATTTGAGAGCAGCAATCACAATACCGTCATATCGTGAAACCATTATATTTCTATCCGAGGTTTTCATAGCAGAATCTTATACCAGATATACCAATATAAAAATATAAATATAAAGACTTTTTATAGGACTTTGTTTTAAAGAAATTTGGATAGAGGTTTGTTCATATCCCATATTCTAAATCAGTCCTTCAGTTCCTTTTGGACTTTATGTCACTCTCCAAGCAATTAAAAGAAAAAAAAACTCCCTATGAGTCAATGTTTCTCTCACACACTCCCAGCACAAATCCAATCAGTATAAAATGTGAGAAAGAGGGGAGTTATCTATGAAATCGAGCCATCTGGGCAGCTCTTCTTCATTAGAATACTGTATGTCTGTCATTCCACAGATGCAGAGAAAGATCCTCATTTATTAACAGCTTAATGCTCTCCCATCTGGAGTCGAGCCCACACTGTGTCACCTAGCGCTGAGAACAGTCACTTACAGCCCTCCACACACACACACACACTCTCTGTGTCTGTGTGTGTGCATGTGTGAGAGAGGTAACGTCCATGACCCTCCACCCACTGTGAACATACCAACATGGACCCACACAGTACCTGCCACCCACACACAAACTCACACGCCGTCAGACACAAAATATGAATGCATAAACAGTGTTGTACTGGCAGGGAGGTCAACAAAATGGCCAGGTAAACACACGAAACAAAACACTCGCATAAACTGAGTCACTTCCGCAAAAGGCAACAGACACCAGGTATTATGGTAGGAAAGACACATTATGAAATGATTGTGTATACAATCTCTTGAGAAAAAAAATATCAAATCATAATTACATGCACAGAGAGCATCTGAAGACCCCCCATTTGCACCCCCTCCACCACCTTCCCTGTGACACAGACACACACACACACACCTCCAAGGCAAACCACTTGCCAGGTTCAGTGATGCAAACCAGCCAAGGATCTCAGACTTCTGCAAAGCCTCTAATGATGATCTCACCATTATATGAAAAGAGACAGAAGGAGAACGGCTGAGAAGTTACATATTAATGTATTGTAGATTATTGAGTTATATAGTGAATAACCCTGAGTTTCAGTTTGCCTCTAGTCCTGCATTCATGTGTGTGCAGATGGGATTCAAGGAATTCTGCAGACCTGCAATCACACATTTCAAACTGAACTGCAACACTATTAATTATTTCATTTCAATATGCAGAAAATATGTTTTATAAAAGCAAAAAGAAGAAAAACGTGATGCTGAAAAAAAAACATGAAAAAACGTTAAAAAATAAAAAAAAATTATTCAAAATTAAATGTAGATTAATTAAGAAAATGCATAATCATCATAACCTGCACAAAAACAGCAAAAAAATGAAAAGAAAATGAATGAATTAATGAATGAATTAATGAATGAATACTAGATGTGGATTAATGAAGAGAATGCATAATCATTATAAACGGCACAAAACAGCAAAAAATAAAATGGAATGAATGAATGAATGAATGAATGAATGAATGAATGAATGAATGAATATTAGATGTGGAATTAGAGATTGCATAATCATCAAAAACAGCACAAAAACAAAAAATAAAATGGAAGGAAAATGAATGAATGAATGAATGAATGAATGAATGAATGAATGAATGAATATTAGATATGGATTAATGAAGAGAATGCATAATCATCATAAACAGCATAAAACAGCAAAAAATAAAATGGAATGAATTAATGAATGAATATTAGATGTGGAATTAGAGATTGCATAATCATCAAAAACAGCACAAAAACAAAAAATAAAATGGAAGGAAAATGAATGAATGAATGAATGAATGAATGAATGAATGAATGAATGAATGAATGAATATTAGATGTGGATTAAGAGAATGCAAACACATAAAACAAAGAATAAATGGAAAATGCATAAATTAAGGAATATTAGATGTGGATTAATTAAGATAATGCATAATCATCATAAACAGCACAAAAACAACAGATAAAATAGGAGAATGAATAAATGAATAAATGAATGAATGAATTAGATGTGTATTACGAGAATGCACAAAAACAACAAAAATAAAATGAAAGGAAACAAACGAATGAATTAACAAATATTAGATGTGAATTAATTAAGAAAATGCATAATCAATAAACAGCACAAAAACAACAAAAAAAGGAAGGAATATGAATGAATGAATGAATGAATGAATGAATGAATGAATGAATATATTAGATGTGGATTAATTAAGAGAATGCATAATCATCATAAACAGCATAAAAACAAAAAATAAAATGGAAGGAAAATGAATGAATGAATGAATGAATGAATGAATGAATGAATGAATGAATGAACAAATTAGATGTGGATTAAGTAAGAGAATGTATAATCATCAAAAACAGCACAAAACAACAAAAAATACAATGGAGAGAAAATGAATGAATGAATGAATGAACTGTTATTATTAACAGTCACCAAACCTTGAAAAAACAAACAAATGTAGGAAAAAATGAAAAGAAATTCAATGAAGCTTAATAAAATATAATGAATGTCTATTTCCCCGCAATTCTTTCAGTCTTTGTTAAGTATTTTAAATCAATCATCCAACTAGCACTGAGAAAATGAAAGAAAATTCCACCCTAACATGAAGCAGATCTTTTCAAAGTTCACAAAAATAAATCAATAAATGTGAATTAGATGCATTTACATAAAGTTGTTTGAATGACCGACTGTAGTATTGGTAACCTAGTAACCAACAGCAAACAAAACAAGCTTAAAGAAGATTAGTCACATGGGTGTAATGTTTGCTATGTTAGTACAAAAACCACCTGAAATTTCTAAATGAAAATTAACACAGGGAGATGGAAACCCAGCTAGTGACAGTGACTTAGAGAAGGCGGCTTTTAGAACCAAACATTTTCCATCATTTGGTCACCCTCATGCCATTCCAAACATGCTTGACTTTCTTTCTATACAAACCTGTTTGACTTTTTATAAGCAAATGCAAACTATTTAGATGTAATACATTAAGATTTCTTCTTTTGTTTCACAGACAAAAGCACTGTAATTTTTGATGTTGTATAAAACAACAATTCACAAAAATCTATGTGTGGAAAGTCCTTGATCAATTTCTTTTAAAAGGCAGGTTTCTCTTTGCCAGAGGTTCCTCGTGCTCTTTAAAAACTGTCTTTAAAATTTCAACAAATAAACAATTTAATGGCACTTCAAGGATTTGGATGTAAACTATAACACTATAAAGTCACTGACAGAGTTTACTCCACACTTCTGGCACACTATCTTCATCTCATAACTTCAGTTTATTATATTTAAATTAATGTAAAAATAAAATTGTAAATAAAATAATTATGTAACTCTATTAGGTTGTTTTATTTGTTTAATTTGTTTAAAACACGTATTTTATATAAGTGTTATTATTTCTTCTTTAATTTGCAGTGCTTGTTCTGGCAATAAAAGACTCATCAATAAAAGACAATAAAATTGAAAATGAGAGAGCAAGAGGCGGAGAACAGACACACATAGCACCTATTTATGGCTCATCAATCCTAAAATCATCATGCAGCCTTATGGGCCGAGATGCCTTTGCCTGATTTCTCTCTCTCTCTTTCTGTTACTCTCTCTCTCTCTCTCTCTCTCTCTCTCTGTGAACCTGTCAGGGTAAACCTGCGGTCCAGCAGCTCATTCAGGCCCGGCTGAAGTGCAAATTGGACATCTGGTGCTGCCTCCAGTCTCACAAAGACTCTCGCCCACTTCTGTACCCCACATTCACACTCTCAAATCTGAGAACGCTGGAACACAGGGACACACTCCACCAATAGCGGCATTCACACACGCACACACACAGAGACAGAGGAATACAGTCAGAGGAGGAAATCTAGTTTTCTGCTGAATCTGGCATGCGTATGCATTTTGGATTGAACAACACTGAATTCACACACTTTTATCACATTCTGTGCTTATTGCACACACACAAAAGGAATTCTGTGGATGGATTCAGATATAGTGAGGCATGGTCAAATGAGCTGGGAATACTGCATTTACTACTTGTGGCTGAATGCATTGTCAAAATAAAAAATAATAATAAAATAACTTTTTAGTTATGCAGTTTTTTTGTTTGTTTGTTTAATATTCATGCGACAAGCTGTCTGACAGCTGGCTTTCTGTGCGTGCGTATGCTTGTTCATGCTAAAAACTGTACAGCAAGGAGTTTAAATTGAAAAGACTGAAAAGATTGTATGCATGTTGTTGTCAATTAAGATATTCATAATCCACTGTTTTTATCAACTACCAATAAAAGTGCAATCAAAAAATGTGGCATAGACGCAAGAGTGTCCTCACATTTTTTATACACTGTAAAAAATGCTGTTCCTTCATGTGGAACCAACACAAATCGATTAATTTAACTTTATCATTTTTACAAATTAAGTGGATTGAACAAAATAATTAATCAATTAACTAATAAATAATTAGTTGTCCCTCTCAAAAAAATAATTGTGCCGTTTCAGCTCATTTTAAATAAGTAGTTTGAACAAGGAGCAAAAGTAATTTACTGAGTGTAGAAAGACTCTAGTCTCGAGTTTTATAGTACTTTAACTGGTAGAGTTACACATAAATTAATTTTAACAAAAACAAACGTTAGATGGAGAATGTAAACTAAAGAAAAAAAGTAAAATGTGTATATATATATATATATATATATATATATATATATATATATATATATATATATATATATATATATATATATATATATATATATATATTTTTTTTTTATTTTATTCTTTTATAAGATATTGAGTATATTTTTAACTTTACACTAAGATTTCATTAGTTAATGATACTTAATTTATTTACTAGCATGAACTAATAATGAACAATGCTTAAACATACACTCACCGCCCACTTTATTAGATACACGTTACTAGTACCGGGTTGGACCACATTTTGTCTTAATTTAGTCTTAATCCTTCGTGGCATAGTTTCAACAAGGTACTGGAAATATTCCTCAGAGATTTTGGTCCATATTGATATGATAGCTTCACGCAGTTGCTGCAGATTTGCCGGCTGCACATCCATGATGCGAATTTTCCACCACATCCTAAAGGTGCTCCATTGGATTGAGTTCTGGTGACTCTGGAGGCCATCTGAGTACAGTGAACTCATTGTCATGTTCAAGAAACTAGTCTGAGATTTTTCACACTTTATGACATGGTGCATTATCCTGCTGGATGTAGCCATCAGAAGATGGGTACACTGTGGTCATAAAGGGATGGACATGGTCAGCAACAATACTCAGTTAGGCTGTGGCGTTGACACGATGCTCAATTGGAACTAATGGACCCAAAGTGTGCCAAGAAAATATCCCCCACACCATTACACCACCTTCACCAGCCTGAAATGTTGGCACAAGGCACGTTGGATCCATGCTTTCATGTTGTTGACGCCAAATTCTGACCCTACCATCCGAATGTGGCAGCAAAAAAAAAAATCGAGACTCATCAGACCAGGCAACATTTTTCCAATCTTCTATTGTTTAATTTTGCGAGCCTGTGCGAATTGTTGCCTCAGTTTCCTGTTCTTAGCTGAAAGGAGTGGCATCCGGTGTGGTCTTCTGCTACTGTACCCCATCCGCCTCAAGATTCAATGTGTTGTGTGTTCAGAGATGCTCTTCTGGATACCTCGGTTGTAACAAGTGGTTATTTGAGTTACTGCTGGCTTTCTATCAGCTCAAATCAGTCTGGCCATTCTCCCCTGACATCAACAAGGCATTTGCGCACACAGAACTGCTGCTCACTGGATATTTTCTCTTTTTCGGACCATTCTCTGTAAACCCTAGAGATGGCTGTGCATGAAAACCTCAAGAGATCATCAGTTTCTGAAATAGACCAGCACGTCTGGCACCAAAAACCATTCCACGTTCAAAGTCACTTAAATCACCTTTCTTCCCCCATTCTGATGCTTGGTTTGAACTGCAGCAGATCGTCTTGACCATGTCTACATGACTAAATGCATTGAGTTGCTGCCACATGATGGGCTGATAAATTTATGTTAATGAGTGTAATAAATTTACGTTTACCCAATAAAGTGGCCGGTAAGTGTAGTTCAACACTAATGCACTATTAAAACCCCAATCCATGCTTTTTAACATTAGTTAATCCATTATTAAACATCCACATTACTCCTGAACCACCACACACTTCAACTCTAGTTGCCTTTTGCAGAAACCTAAGCTCTCTCTCACCCAATAGACTATTCACCATTGTTTCAGACTCTCTTCCTCCATCTTGCAAACTCTCTGCACTTGATACGAACAGTGCCACTGATACACTCTGCTCCACACTAGCATCATGTCTAGACAGACTATGTCCACTTACATCCAGGCCAGCCCGTGCCAGTCCTCCTGCACCCTGGCTCTCTGATGTTCTCCGTGAGCATCGCTCAAAACTTCGGGCTGCAGAGAGAATTTGGCGAAAAACTAAAAACCTGAACAGCTCATAACATACAAAACTCTTCTGTCCTCTTTCTCGGCTGAGGTTACTTCTGCAAAGCAGACCTACTTCCGTCAGAAAGTCAACAGTGCCACCAATCCTCGCTTATTTTTTAAAACATTTTCCTCCCTCCTCTATCCTCCTCCTCCACCCGCATCCTCCACACACACTACTGATGACTTTGCTACATTCTTTTGCACCAAAACTGCAAAAATCAGTGCTCAATTTGCTGCACCTACAACAAACACGCAAGATACACCACCAACACCACACACACTCACCTCTTTTTCCCAGCTCTGAGTCTGAGGTGTCCAATCTCATGCTATCTAGCCATGCAACCACCTGTCCGCTTGATCCTATTCCCTCTCATCTCTTGCAAGCCATTTCTCCTGCAGTCATACCAACACTGACTCATAATTAACACATCTCTTGACTCTGGTTTATTCCCCACTTCATTTAAGCAGGCTAGAGTAACCCCACTGCTAAAGAAACCCAACCTGGATCAAACGCTACTTGAAAACTACCGACCGGTATCCCTGCTTCCATTCATGGCCAAAATTCTGGAGAAAGTAGTGTTCAATCAAGTCCTGGACTTACTTACTCAAAACAATATCATGGACAACAAGCAATCTGGCTTTAAGAAAGGTCACTCAACTGAGACTGCCCTGCTCTCGGTCGTGGAGGATCTCAGACTGGCTAAAGCAGACTCTACATCATCTGTCCTCATCTTGCTGGATTTATCAGCTGCTTTTGACACTGTAAACCACCAGATCCTGCTATCTACGCTTGAGTCACTGGGCGTTGCAGGCACTGTTATTCAATGGTTCAGATCTTACCTCTCTGACAGGTCATTCGGGGTGTCTTGGAGGGGAGAGGTGTCCAACCTACAGCATCTAAACACTGGGGTACCTCAGTGCTCTGTTCTTGGGCCACTTCTCTTCTCCATCTAAACGACATCTTTAGGACCAGTCATCCAGAAACATGGATTTTCCTACCACTGCTATGCTGATGATACCCAGCTATACCTTTCTTTTCACCCTGATGATCACTCGGATCCAGCTCGCATCTCAGCCAGTCTGTCAGACATTTCACACTGGATGAAAGATCATCATCCTCAGCTTAACCTCGCGAAAACGGAAATGCTTGAAGTTTCTGCCAACCCGACTCTACACCATAACTTTTCAATCCAGATGGATGGGGCAACCATTACTGCATCCAAAATGGTAAAAAGCCTTGGAGTAATGATTGATGACCAACTGAACTTCTCTGACCACATTTCTAGAACTGCTCGATCATGCAGATTTGCACTCTATAACATCAGAAAGGTCCGACCCTTCCTATCTGAACATGCAGCTCAACTCATTGTTCAAGCTCTTGTTCTCTCTAAACTGGATTATTGCAACTCTCTACTAGCCGGGCTCCCAGCTAACTCTATCAAACCTCTTCAGCTGCTTCAGAACGCAGCAGCACGAGTGGTCTTTGATGAACCCAAAAGAGTACGTCACTTCGCTACTCACCCGTTTGCACTGGCTGCCAGTTGCTGCTCGCATCAAATTCAAAGCTCTGATGTTTGCTTACAAAGCCACCTCTGGCTTTGCTCCTTCTTATCTGCTCTCACTTCTGCAGATTTATGTGCCCTCCAGAAACTTGCGTTCTGTGAATGAACGTCACCTTGTGGTTCCATCCCTAAGAGGGAAGAAATCACTTTCCCGAACTCTTGCATTCAATCTGCCCAGTTGATGGAATGAACTCCCTAACTGCAATAGAATGGCAGAGTTGCTGTTGTCTTCAAGAAACGACTAAAAACTCAACTATTTAGTCTCCACTTTCCTTCCTAATCTGTAACTGCCTCTCTGGCTATACCACTAACTGTACTCTCTCAAAAAAAATAAATAAATAAATAAATATATATTTTTTTTAAACTTAGACTTTACACACCTGAAACTTGTCTATAGCACTTGTTCACTGCTGCTCTTATAGTTGTGTAAATTGCTTCCTTGTCCTCATTTGTAAGTCACTTTGGATAAAAGCCTCTGCTAAATGACTAAATGTAAATGTAAATGTAGTTAATGCACTGTGAGTTAACATAAACTTACAAATGTATATTTTTATTAAGTAATGTTTACAAAGATAAATAAAACTACAATAAAATGCAATATTCATTGATTGTTCATTTGAGTAAATACAGTAACTAACATTAACTAATACAACCTTACTGTAAAATGTTACCAGAAAATAAAACATGAATAAAATCAAAAGAAAAAAATAGATATGAATAAATCAATACAAAATTCATACTAACAAGGTTATACAATTATTTAAGCACAGTGCTTCTAAGCTGTGCAAAAACTGTGCAAGTAACATTCTGCCAATGTCTGTCTGTGTTCAACTTTAACAACAACAAACTATCTCAGTTTTGCACCTCCAATCTATTTACAAATGTTAGCTTGAAATAACTTAAGGTATAAAGTATTACTATTTCCCTTCTAGACTGTTTAATAAATGTAGGCCACCGCAAACAATGCTTTAATATCAGGTGCCACAACTGTGATCTGATATTGCATGCATCCATATTGCACACATACATCACAAACGCATCTAAGCTTGTTCAACCGAATCCTTTAACATTCAAAACAATATCCCAAACTCCAACCTGCTTTCACTTCCACTCTATTTTGAACTCATTCAACAGAAGTAATCCGGTCACCCGCTGTTCTGCTCCGAAACTTTTGCTTTATGTTTTCAGCCACGTATGCAAACATGCAATGATAACAGGAGAGAACTGGAGTTTTTTGTTTTGTTCTTAAAGGGCCATTTCTCATAGGATCATACCTGGACCAGAAATAAAACATTCTTGTAATCCTAAAAGAGTCAATCTGTTTCCTTTGAACATCAAACGAATATGAACTACAAATAAAGCCAATGAATGCAGATGTAAATTAACAAAGATAATTAAGTGCATGTACACACAAATTACCTTAAGACTCAGTGAACTGCGTTTGAACTTTCTAAGCCAAGTACAGTCAGGATACAGAAGAAAAAGAAACTTTCCTGAAGGCGCACACACGTACATGCACACACTGGGATGTGATTGTAAACCCGAATGTCCTCATAATGTTGAGTAATCTGACATTGTCTTTATAAACAACATATACAAGAAAGCACACACACACAAAGCCAACATAATACACATGAAAATATGAACAATCAACACTCTTATACCTTATAACACGCACACAACAAAGACAATTAAATGAATGTACTTCATACACACATTATCTTAAGTGAATTGCATTTGAACTCTCCAAGTACAGGATACAGAATAAAAAGAAACTTTCTTAAAGCCACTTCCTTAAGTTTTGGAAATGTCAATACTGTTCAATTTAAATCTGTATTCATTGAACAAAGAATCTAATCAAATGGAAAGCTTATAAATCCAAATCAAATCAAATGGGGGCATCTGAATTGATAACCAGCGCACACATTTTAATAAGCTAACATGCGATACACATCAGAATGAACAATCAACGCTCTTAAACTTTATAACATGCACGCAACAAGAATTAAATGCATGTACACACACACATACATTACCTTAAATGAACTGCATTTGAACTTTCTAAGTCAAGTAAGGACAGTTTTGGAAATGTCAATACTGTTTAACTAAAATCTGTATTCATCAAACCAAGAATCGAAAGCTTATGAATCAAATCAGGACATCTGAATTGACACACACACACACACACAGAGACACACATTCTAATAAGCTAACATACTTATTACATGAGCAATCAACACAACAAAATCATATTTTAAACTTTAGTTGATGTGTAATGTAGCTGTGTGAACATAATTGGCTTTTACAGAGATAGCTTAGCAAAGCCTAAAGCGAATGAAATTTGAGGACTACAAAAAATACATCTGGGTTAATGAGATCATAAACTATTCCGCTTACACACATTTACCCCGTGCAGCGAAGGGGTGTGGCCAGATGCATTGTAATCTTATAGCAGCGAAAGCTAAAATGTCGTCCAAACGCTGCCATTTTCACAAATCTTGTTCTGTTTCTGTATTTAGGCTTCCAAAGGACCCAACACAAAGAGAGAAGTGCTTACAATATAATTTAATTTTGTTCCAGAGAATTATTAAAATATATATATAGCTAGCATTTGACAAAGGAGAGCTTCCAGAATCTCTCTCAGTTCAGTGCTGGATTCAGCTAAAAACTCCTCAAAGAAGGAGCAGCTCCAACCATAATAGACGAAGCTCTGGATTGTGAGCCACAACCTGTAAGTATTTTTATCTGTTTAAATTGTTCAACTACATGCACAGTGTCTAGCGTTAACGCTATGTTTTAGCAAGGACTTAAACAAGGATATAAACAATGCGGAATGCTGTTTGGTACCACCAACAATTTAGCTACAAATTCATATTTATCCGTCAAACCGCTGTAAACACCCACAATTTTCAGCAGCGCTGCAGTGTCTCTCTATGCGCCCGCTTTCCCTGCATTTTACATCTCAAATAACAAACTCGCAAAAGATATGTGAACGTTTCTTATTACTTACACATGCTTATAACCCCAATATATATGAAAAAGACACTTGTCAGGTTTTATTTTAGAGAGCAGGTATGAGGTTCAATTGTGTCCTCTGTGTCATTTTCTGTCTGATTCAGGCTCAAATTGTTAGGGCTGACAGCACAGCGACTGCTAACAGAGGCGTGACACTTTTCCTGGTGACATGGAGCTGATCCGCGAATCACAGCACATTATGTTAGCTGACTAATCAGAACCTCTTGAGGGCAGGCCTTTCGAAGGAACTAGGAAATATGACAGCCGTTTTCATGTTAGCTGAGTAGCTGTATATAATTAAAGATATATGAAAAAACAACGTGATTTTTTTTACAAATAAAGCATGAACACACATTGCTTTGCATCTTATAAACACAACCAAGCCTTAAAAATACACTCAGGACCACCCATTTAAACCTTACAACACACACACAAAAATTATAATTAAGTGCATGTACACACATTACCTTAAGTGAACTGCATTTAAACTTTCTAAGCCAAGTACAGTCGGGGTACAAAAGAAAAATAAACTTTCCTGAAGCCGTGCATACACAAACAGTTCTGGAAATTTCAGTACTGTAAAAATTCTATCTGCTCCAAGTCCTAACACACCCACACACACACGGATCGAAAGCTTGTGAATCGAAATCAAATCAAATAGGTGCATTTGAATCGACACCCAGTTCTAACACCAACACGTTACTAGACAGACTTACAGACACACACACACACACGCACACACACACACACACACACACTCTAATAAGCTAACATGCGATATACATCAGAATACGAACAATCAACACTCTTAAATCTTATAACGTGCACACAAAGCCGAAGCGTGACAGTGGAAGGAGGTTGAGGAAAGTAATGCTTGGTAAAGCGTGAAGGTGTGAACAGCGAGTAAGCTGTAAATCAGAGCTCACTCAGACAAAACACAACAAAAAACACTTTGTGGATGAAAGATGGTCTGTACAGTATCTGAGAGGCCCTGTGCACTCCTAAAAATCCATATCAGGTGTCAAATGTAGGTGTAAACATACTCCAAAAATGCCTTGTGATCTGATCACTGAAGCCACATTTAAAAGGCAGTCAAAAATCTATGTGACCCATGTATATATAAATGATGACCTACACAAATATCAATACCAACAGCACTGGCCTAGAACAATGATTTTAAAGCTTGATGGTTATGTGTGGCCTAGGAAAAGTAGCTATGTGAGTTCAGTGAAGTTTTATGCAAGTATTATGGATTATATACCTGTATGGATTTTTCTTTTGATTGTTTGTTTGTTTAGAAAGGTTATATTTTTACAGTTGAGCCAGTATAGTATAGAAATATTCCATCAGGTGATTTATTGACTAAGTTAAATGATAAAATATTTTTAAAAATTCAGCAAGGGTTATTCTTTTTGATCCAAAAAATATGTAGTTTGTGTAATATTATATAATAATTAATTTTCTTTTTTTCTCCTTTATAATAAATCTGTATTTAATGTCAATAGTGACTGTGATCAGGGATGGGCAGTATTTATGATACAAGTATTTTTCTCCCCAATTTTTGTTTAACAGAGAGAAGATTTTTTTCAACACATTTCTAAACATAATAGTTTTAATAACTCATCTCTAATAACTTTTATCTTTGCCATGATGACAGTAAATAATATTTGACTAGATATTTTTCGGGACACTTCTATACAGCTGAAAGTGACATTTAAAGGCTTAACTAGGTCAATTAGGTTAACTAGGCAGGTTAGAGTAATTAGGCAAGTTATTGTATAATGATGGTTTGTTCTGTAGACTATCAAAAAAAAATTAGCTTAAAGGGGCTAACAATTAAAAAAAATAAAAACTGCTTTTATTCTAGCCAAAATAAAACAAATAAGACTTTCTCCAGAAGAAAAAATATTATCAGACATACTGTGAAAATTTCGCTCCTCTGTTAAACATCATTTGGGAAATATAAAAAAAATAAATAAATAAAAAAAATAATAAATCAAAGGGGGGCTAATAATTCTGACTTCAACTATATTTCAAATACAAAATAGTATTTTGTAATTTGTATTTGATAGGGTTGATGAAATTGAATTAATATTTTGTATCAAAATTATTTAGTGTCTTGTATTTTTAAATACTGTAATGCTACATGATGACATGATGTACTACTATAATACTACATGATGACATCATAAAACTGCTGCCTCAGATTGATGCATTCTCAGTTATCTGCCCTAAGCTTGAGATCCAAATAGAAAATTGTCTATGTTTGGAGTATGGATGGAAAAAATGCAATACACATAAAGATAATAAGACAAATAGTAGGAGCATTTATTTGAGAATAGTATACTGCACAATGCTAAGACCAGTAATTTTTAATGGCAGTGTTGTGTACAGTTCATCACTATTTTTGCTTAAGAAATGAGATATAATAAAAAATCAGTCCAACAACAGGAATACGGCCTACAGCACATAATCATTTGCAGTCTCAGTGCTGCAGGTGGAAATGCAGAGAAAGCTTAAAAATAAAAAAAAACACCTAAAGATGGTGTACTGCTGTTTTTTAAGAGGGTAAATGGGGCCTTTTTTAGTTAATGAAGAACTAAAAAACTCTTGGGAGAATGAGTAAACTGCACAAATAATAGTAGTTTTAGTTGGATTGTTGATGTAGATGCCAAGAAAGTAAGACAAACAACATTAAAATAGGTCCTACAGTGGAGATTCCTATAATGCTTCATTTCAAATGCCAGAAGTTGACCTGCAGATGCACTGTATAGTTAATGAAGAGGAAAGATGTCTGTCTAAAGATGCCAAAGTGGCACAATACAGTTTTTAATAATATTCCAGTCTATCTAAATTTATTTAAAAAAAAAAAGATGATAACCTTTTCATACATCACCCTTTTAAAATATAAGACTGTAAAGAGATGGTGTCAATTTCACTGGCCACGCAATGAATGCAAACACAATGAAGAGACGAAGTATATGTTCCAGCTCATTATCTGTATTACATAGTTTTTACAGTGATTAAAGAGATCATCTTCAAGACAGGACTTTCTGTACTGTATGAAATTTGTACAAAATTTATACTAAAATCAAAGAGAAACAAAGGTTTACGAATGCCTCCTCATGCACAGGAGTAGAGGTGAATGAGTTGGCAGAGAAGCTGACTTAAACTTGCTCAGAGAAACGCTGTTGCTGTCAAACATTGTTTACTTCACTGAATCAGTGTAATGGTAAAGAGATTGATCCAACAGCCCTACTGGTGGAAGGTTTGCGGAGACATTTCATGCTCCCTTGCAAAAGAATTTTGTAGTATTTTCAAAATACAAAATACAGTATTTTATTTTGATACATTTGTGGCTGCTGTATCAATAATCATAATGCTGTAAAATGTTGCGCTGGTTAATATTTTTTGTGGTCTTTACTTGTGAATTGTATCACCTTTGGTAGAGTACAGCATTTATTTAAAAAAATAACACGCACACACATATCTTTGCTTTCACTTTTGACTGATTAAATGCATTCTTGCTAAATGAAAGCATTTAATTCTTAAA
Source organism: Danio aesculapii (assembly GCF_903798145.1). Lineage (NCBI taxonomy): Eukaryota > Metazoa > Chordata > Actinopteri > Cypriniformes > Danionidae > Danio > Danio aesculapii. The sequence continues at coordinate 53,620,350 of NC_079439.1, forward strand.
CAATTTTAATTTAAAACCTGCCAGAAATGCACTGCCAGTAACACATGATCATAATCAGCAGATTACTATATTTAAATGATTTCTGAAAGATTGTATGACACATAAAAAAGCAATATTCTTTTGGAATCTGGAATATTTCAATATGTAACACGAGATGTTGAATTTTCAGCATCACAGGAACAAACTACATTTTAAAACATACTCACAAAACAATTTAAATTCAAACATTATTTTAAAATATAACTTTTTTGTATTTTTGCCATTCAAATCAAACAAACGCTTAAATATTTATTTCTTTTTAAATAATCTTAACGTTCGGCCAGTGCTGTAAATATTTCACATGTGCGTAGAAGTCCAATCAATAAATTAATTATACAAATCTGTACTATTGAAATAACGCACGTACTATAAAACTCCCATAATGCTATATTTAAATACCAGCAGATCACATCTGAAAATGTTATTAAATATTAACATTACCTCTCCCAGCGCTTCATATCTTTTTTGGTTCCATCTGTGCAGGTCCTCCTTGTAGTTAAAGACAAATGGCTCCCCTGTTTTCGTATGTCTTAACTGGCCCTCTACAGAAAAAGGAAAAACACAGATTAGTATAATTTTGTAAAAGCCTTTGGATACCAAAATTAGGTTTACTGGTTTTTCATAAACAACACTTGTAACACATTATTAAATCTGGCTCAAACATATTGTCAAAATATCCCCAATAAAGTCATAATGCCTGCAATATCTTACAAGACGCCATTTTCTGCTTTTCCATTAAATGTCTGGTCTCATTTTTATGTATTACATTTTCCTCCCTATAACATTTGTTCCAGTTTTACTTCAGCTGAGAATGAAGTGAATATTACGGCCAATATTAGTGCATTGTGTCAATACCAGTGAAGCATGAGGAAAGGCATCAATCCAAAGCCTTTGTAAGTCAACAAGAGAAGAATGTTCTCTAACATAAAAGTAAGACTTCTTTGATTGGCCATCACACACTTGAAAGCGTAGTTGTTTTATCAGCAAGAGCACAACATTGGCATGCTTGAACTCATGTGAATCACTCTTTACCTTTCCTTTCAGCAAACGTTTTGCACCTGCAGTTTGAGGAGTGTCACAATGTAGGACTGAGAAGTACACATGCACCTATTGCACCAAAATACTAATATGCATACACTTTCAAACATGGTCTGGTTGCTGGCAAACAAATATCTGTATGTATACACAAATATGTGCAGTGCTGTCAGTTTATTCTGAATATGTGTTTATTTATTTTATTTATTTTTTGTCTACAGTCTAAGGCAGGAGTGTTCAAACTGGGTCCTAGAGCGCAGGTGTCCTGCATATTTCAGTTCTAACCCTAATTAAACACACCTGAACCAGCTAATCAAGCTCTTTCAAGGCATACTACAAACTTTCAGGGAGGTGTGTTGAAGGAAGTTGGAGCTAAACTATGCAGGACAACAGCTCTATAGGACCAAGTTTGGACACCCCTGGTCTAAGGTTATCACTGTGTTTGTGTAAAATTTCGATCCAAATACAATTCAAACAACATCCCATTTCATCTTTCCATAACACACTGAAATAACCACAGACACATACTCCTTTAAACATCATTTATAAAAAAAAAAACATAGAAAGATTACATACACTCAATAGTAGCCACTCTTCAGAACCAAACCTGTTCAGTAGTGATGTGATGTTGTAAACCGAGGCTTCAAAGCACGCATCAAAAAAATGGTACATCTCGCAGTGAAGCAGTGTACCAGAACTTGATTCATTTTCAGCGATCAGTGCCGTCCGAAGTTTCATTTCCACTTATACCCACGTGACTGCTTAGAATTTTGATTCAAAGCATTAAACACCCTCATGGGTCAGTAAAGTGTTATGAGAGATTAGGCATCGGTTACATATATTTCTACCATTTCAAAGCACTGCACCAGTCCCATGCACCAACTAAAATACAACAGTTATTTGTAGTAAAAAGCCTTTGAACCACACTAAAGTATATTATTTACAACTATTTTTAAAGAAGGCCACTGCTTATTGTAGTATATTGTGTAACGGAGGCCAGCAAAAAAAATCTGAATTAGGAAAATTATAATTTTATAATCACTTCACTTTTCTACGTCGATGGATAAGTGATCGCACGAGCATTGCCGACAAAGAGCGAGAGTTTGTGTGCATGGAAATGTATTATCCTCCCTATTATCCTATAGATATATCTATTTCTATCTATCTATCTATCTATCTATCTATCTATCTATCTATCTATCTATATATATATATATATATATATATATATATATATATATATATATATATATATATAGATAGATAGATATATAGATATATAGATATATTAGTATTATGTATGCACAGTGCTTAGTTGTGGCTGGAAGGGCACCCACTGTGTAAAACGTATGCCAGAGTAGTTGGCAGTTCATTCCGCTGTGCGGAATCAAGGACTAAGCCGAAGGAAAATGAATGAATGAATGAATGAATATGATGTGTGAAGGACAAGCGTGAGCTGCAGCAAGAAAAGCACATAATCCAGTTTGTCCTAAACATGAGTCATACTTTATGTCAAGGGCTTTAAAATAAATCCAGAGATCTAGTTAACACAGACAGTTTGACATGGGTTGCCATGTCAGATGCTCTGACAGACACGAGATGCTGACATATCAGCTACTTGCAGTGTTTAAGGTGTTTGAGATGCTGTTTTCTTCAGTGCATCACTTACATTTCAGTGCATGACTTACGATTGCAATTTGATTTTGATTAATCGCACAGCCCTACTCTGTATGTCCACACATGAAGCGGAATGACAATAAAGCTCGACTTGACTTGACATTTTTTGCAGTGTATTTTGAATGAGTGAATTTAAATTTTTGGGTGAACTATTCATTTTTTGTGAGTTTTAACATGGAAGCTGTATTTAGGCTACTCAAATGTACAAACAGGACCTCGATATTCTACAAAATGCTCTTTCACTGAAAGTTTTAGTATACAAGTTCTTGAGGTCTGTCCATTCACAGCCTGCATCCAGAAGTCATTCCACCTGTCAGACGGTGACCTTCAGTTCAGAACCTCAGGCCAGCTTGATGTGCATCATTCCCTTTCATGCAATTAAACACTGGCTGAGGTCCCCCCCGTCTGGCAGGTACAGGGCATCCGAACGGCTAACGCTTCTCCTGTTTCCCTTATTTCGGCCTTCTGGGAAGTCTGGCAGACCGTCCGGCAGACAGCTGGTGCTGAAATAGTGGACTCTCCACCACTGTACCTCAAGCCACCAGAGATCTGAGAGCATGAACATGCGCGAGTGTAGCTGGACCACCGCAACTGTGCCTTCCTATGTGCATCCTTTGAGGGGATCGTTTGAGAGCCGGCCAGCCGACTTCATTCAAAGTGACCCACTTCAATGCCACCATTCTGCCAAGGCTGGACAATGAGGCCTGGCTTTTGCCAAGCACTGATGCTGCTAAACAGCTGCTGAGGTGGATGAGGTAAACAACAACAACACACTTGGTTAGGACTAATGGTGTTTCGGTGGAAGGGCTAAATGAATGGCTTTCTCGACATAATCATTTTGAATTGCATTATATGTGATATTATAGTGCAGGGTAGGCTGCACGGTGGCGCAGTGGGTAGCACGTTCACCTCACAGCAAGAATGTCGCTGGTTCGAGCCTCGGCTGGGTCATAAAGCGTTTGTGTGTGGCGTTTGCATGTTCTCCCTGCGTTAGCGTAGGTTTCCGGTTTGCCTCACAGGTCCAAAAACATGCGGTACAGGTGAATTGGGCATTTTTAAATCTATTAAACCAATCCCGGGGTCTAGTGGGATGACTTTTAGCTTAGCTTAGCATAGATAATTGAATCGGATTAGACCATTAGCATCTCACTCAAACATGATATATTATGCAGATTCTAACTGGTGATGTAGGGTGCTATAGACTAGTCACTGCGTAATCTCATTGTGCCTGCTGCAGTTATGGTATGACAACAATGTTCTTTGATTATTAAGCCTTGATTATTACGACTTCTGAGGATCAATAATTGCGTTTACCCTCGGTATACTCACTTGTTTTGCTGATTAGACTTCCCTAATTTACGTGTATTTGCATCCCCTTTAACTGTGTACCAAATGTTTTTTTAACTCTCATCTTAATATGTTTTTCGAAGTCAACTGAATGATGTCTCGCTGAAACGTTCAGGTAAAATTATAATACAGCATGGGCAGGTTGGGTGGGTAATAGTACACCACCTTTTTTTTAGGACTACACCACTGCATATGACCATACACACACTCTGGCATGCGCAGAAAACTGCTTCAGCATATTCTCACATCTGAGCTCCAGGCAGTCAGGGGAAGCTCTGAGCACACCTGCCCAGCTGAGAGCAGCCGAACGTCGGCCAGTCCCTCCTGAATCTGCTGCTGGATCTCACCTCTCTGTAGTTAAAAACGATCTATAATTCATCTTGTGTAGTAGACGTATATCTAACGAGTCTGTCTAAGAATCTATTTGCCTACTTGTTCTCAGGTAATGTGTTTTCACTGAGCGCAAAGATAAGTTAACATACCTATTCATTTATGTAACCACATACAATGATTCCACACATTTGACTGATTGCTTGCCTTTATTTCCTATATTGTATAAACTTATTGTATTTTATACTTTCATAATTATTTCTGATTATTAAAATTATAGGCTATTTTGTATTTCACCATGCATTTCCTCAGATAATCTTTATTGTGTGCATTTAGCCTGAGTGAGCCTAATGTTCCATATATTTAGATGAAAATGAAAGGAGGCAGTTATTAGGCTGCATTTTGTTATCAATTTGTATATAGTGAAGATGATGGTCATACAAATATGTGCATGATGCCTTAACATTTTTGCTGTCTGTTATGTTTAAGTTGTTAATAAAAAAATTGAGAGACATTGCTTTATTTCATGTTTTAATTTTATTGTTAAGCCAGGGTGAATGACGTTATAAATGTACACTGCAATTACATTTGACATGCCTTATAAACTTTCAAAGTCTGAACTTACAAGGAAAGGATGCAAGTGTGAACTTTGTGTAGGCTTCTTGATATTGAGAAAAAGCCCCAATCAGATAGATGAATGTCTGCAGCCACAGCTCCATTTTCAGATGTCTCAGTTTTCCACCCATCCACACTGACACAGAGCAGCAGCATTTTAAAATGAAAACAGCCTCTTCAGCGTTTCCAAAACGCTCTGTTTTTGGGGCTCGAAACTCTGGGGTAGTGTAGATGGAAAGCATAACCGTAGCAAAACTTATGCATTTTAAAACTAAAACACATTAATGTAAACACAGCCTAAGAGCAAAGAAATAGCAACTTTTAATTTTCCCGTCGGCCTTACTACACAATGCAACTACATAGTAGTAGTAATTTAAATAGTAGTAAATAGTAGTACTATTACTAATAGTAATTTAAAGATTATTTTTTTATTTTAGAGCGAGATGCTAATGGTCTAATCCAATTCAATGATATATACTAAGCTAAGTTAAGTGTGGTCCCGCTAGACCTGGAGATTGGCTGAATGGATTCAAAACTAGTAAAAGTCAACTGTTTAACTCTAGGGAAGTTGCAAAATGAGACTAGCTGGTTAAGCCTTAATGTGTTGGTTAAATATTTGCTGATCATAATAGGTCTGAAATTAATTCATTAATAACCACTGATTAGATGTGTGCCAGTATTCAGTAATAAGAGTTACTGTGATAATGAATATGCACAATATTGCTATCATGAGCACTTCAAATCAATGCAAATCACTGTGCTCTCCCAGCTAAATTAGATGCTCAGACCTAAATTATTTCAAGTATAACACCACTGATCCACTCTCATTAATTTTTATTCAAGTTAAAGCAGGGGATTAGGAAAGGACAAACGTTTAGGCCATCTGCCTTCTTTAGTCTATCAATTTCTAGCCTCTCTGTAATTATATAGCAAATGCCATATAGCAGGTGATTATAATTAACAGATACAGACAACTCTTAAACATTTAAAAATCCTGTGAATTATTCTATCTCTGAATTGAAATTATTATCTTCAAAGCACACTTCAGCTTCTTTTATATCTAATGGAGGAAATGTTAGACACTGTATGTATGCAACAGTGTATGCACTGTGCCATCAGTGTTGGAGAGTAGCTAGCTACAGTACAATTAGCTCAGTTACGTATAGTTTAAGTATAGACTAAATAAAATAAGTCTTACAGTCCCTGAACTTCTGAATTGTTATGAATGTTTAGGTAAATGTTTAAGTAAACGCTGCGGCCAGAATTCTGACCAGAACCAGGAAATCAGAGCACATCACACCTGTCCTCAGGTCTTTACACTGGCTCCCAGTTACATTCAGAATAGATTTTTAAGTATTATTACTGGTCTATAAATCACTAAATGGCCTAGGGCCTCATTACATTACAGATATGCTCACTGAATACAAACCTAACAGATCACTCAGATCTTTAGAATCAAATAAACTAGAAATTCCAAGAGTTCAGTCAAAGCAGGGTGAATCGGTTTTCAGCTACTATGCCCCTCACTGCTGGAATCAGCTTCCAGAAATGATCAGATGTGCTCCAACATTAGGCACATTCAAATCAAGACTGAAAACACATCTGTTTAGCTGTGCCTTTACTGAATGAGCACTGTGCTACATCCGACAGATCGCACTATTATGTTTTTCTCTTCTTTTATAACACATTTTATCTGTTTTATGTTTTTTTTTTGTTTTGTTTTTTTTCTTATACTTGTTTCTTTTATTCCTGTTTATGTAAAGCATTTTGAATTGCCACTGTGTATGAAATGTGCTATATAAATAAACTTGCCTTGCCTAAATAAATTTCACTGCCGGATTCTGTTACTGCATCACGTCTTTTTCTAAGGGCACTCAGAGGGCACTAAACCTTCCAAGTAAAACAAATATATGCCACAAAACAATACACTCCTAAAAAACTAATTAGAATGCAGCCAACATACTGAAAATGATGTTTTAGAAAGATAGTCTATCTATACTGCTGTTGACACAGAGGCATAATAAAGCCTAAAAACAGTGTTGAATCTAATCGTGCCCTCTCTGATTGCCAGTGCGTGAAGTTAAAGCACTCAAAAGCATAAACATTTAACCTAAATAGCCTAGGGGCATCATACTTTTGCAATTACCCTAGCGCATGGCACTGCGTACAGAAAAAAGAGATTGCATAAGCACTTTCAATCGCCTGATTCTCAAAAAAGCTCTGGTGCTTTTTCCTGCACAGTTAGCAGGCGATAAATTCAACATGGCTAACTCAAAGAGTATTAAACTATTCACTTTCTTCGTTAGCTATGCGACAACAAGTTGTGCTATAAGGCCGTACATCAACACTAAACGCTGAAAGCATGGACGCTCCTTTGAGAAAGGATGGGAAATGGCGTCTGAGAGAGAATGAGAGCAAAAAGTACCTTTAAAAATCAATTATGCATTCACAAAGGGGTGAAGAGAAATGCTACTACCAGAAGTGCCTAACAGAAGGAAGAGGAGATCTAATGAAACCAACATGCAGTGGAAGTTCAACTCCATCGTCTTCATAACACAGGCTCTCTGAGGAATAAACCCCCTTCAAACTTATTCTCCCTGCTTTAACCTGCCATAATTAGCATGCTTTCTCGATTTTTAGCTTAATGAGGTATGCATAACCTTGGATTTCCAGTAATGAACAAGCTGAAGGCGGACTGGGATGAAGTCATCATCATGCCACATGATTTAGGAAAAAATATTTATCTTAAATGCATACATTTTGTGTGTGTGCGTGTGTGTGTGTGTGTGTGTGTGTGTGTGTGGTGAGGGGGTCTCATTAGATGAAAAAGAATTAGAGAGGGTAAAAAAAATACACAAAAATTAAAACGCTATTTCCATAAAAGGGGTACACTGTGGCGTCCCACTATTATTATTTGTGAGAATTAAATGTTTGTGGCAAAAACTATTCATGTTTGATACATTGTTTAATACAATTATAAAATCATTTTAAATAATATATTATTATATCTTTTTATTTTTTTGATAATTATTTTCTATTTTGCATTTTTATATCATTGATAGGGATTTAGTGATTCACCTGACTCACAATTCAATACAATTCACGATAATAATGTCACGATATGATTAAGTCATGATTTTTTAACAAAACTATTTGAAACAAATTTAAGGTAAAGAGCCCTTTCATTTTTTTTTTTAATTCTGCACATTTTTTGCTACATAATATATTTTCTGCGATAACTAATTTGTTATTTTAAAAACAAATTCCTAAAAAAGAATATTAATACAAACTAAAGAAGACTCACTAATATAAACAAACTAAAACTGTGACTGTGCTGGGATTTATATTTTTAAAAAGAAATTTCAGCCTATCTATGTTTTCTGGAATAAGCTGAGGTCTTTGCACATTTACAATGTCCCCTGATGAAAAAAACTCTCACTGGGGACTAAGATGGCTGGTGTGGAGGGGAAAGCCTTTCCTAAACCAGACAGCAGTGTGTACAGAGGTGCTCAATGAACTCTCTACCCAGGGGACTGACCACTGGCATAAATAAATTGATTATAAAATTACTAATTATATAGTAAGACAGAGACAGGAGTTTAACATAATCATGAAGGTCAATCATTAATATTACTTGTATAATTATTTAGTATAAGAATCAGTGTTATACACTTAAGAAGAGATAATGTTGAACCTTTTTTAAAAGTTCAATAATAATAAGCAACTTATTAAAATATGCATAAACTAATTTGAAAAGGAGAGGGTAAAAAAAATCTAACACCTGGTTCTGTAACAGAACAGCCTTCTCTTTCAGTCTGAAAAACATCTTCACACTTTTGCTATGAAAGCACCATATGATCTCCGCAGCACTCGTCTTAACTCAGCTTTTCTTGTCATTATTGATGTGTTTTTTATGTTTTATAACTTCAATTAAAAACAATAATAATTTTCATTGATTAATTTTGATTAATTCAAATTTCATTGATTAAAACTATTATAAACATTACATAAGCAAAAAACACAAATTATACATGACATGAAATATGATAAATATAAATTTAACTACAAACCACATGATGTAAAATTTTAAGCTAAAATTGCAAATAAGAGTTACTTCCAGTCTTGCTTTTTAAAATGTATTTGTGTGTTTGTTTGCTTGCTTGTTTCATTTATTTATTTAGTTAGTTAGTTATTTAGTTATTTATTAGTTATAAAATTCGTACAAATATAAAAAAAGCCATTAAATTACTTTTTTTTTTTAATTTACCAATTTAGGACTAATTCATTTATTTATTCACTAATTTTCCTTCAATTTAGTCTCTTTATTTATCAGGGTTTACCACAATGGAATGAACCTCCAACTTATCAAGCGGATACCCTTCCAGCTGCAACCCAGTACTGGGAAACACCCATAGGGCTTGATCACACCAAACAAAAACACGAGGCGCACCACACTTCCTTTTTGTTGACAAGAAAAAGAGTAGTACAGTGTGCTTTTTATGTCGCTAGGCAACAACTGAATCAGATACCTATTGCACGCAAATGTTGCTGTTGATATTGGTATAATCTTAAGATTTTATAAAATTGTGATATTCAAGATTTGGGAGTCATACATCTCCAGATTACTCAAAACAGTAACCATTAGTCTCTCCTCTATCTTCAAAAGTCTCAGTAGTCGTCTTGACATTTTGTTATTTCTGCTCAGAGTAGATTTTTTTTTCAAATACAGCAGGCAATGGCTAAAACGCGAGGCGCAGCAGGGTGGTAAAACGCAAGGCACGCAGGGTGCATAAGCAGCGTACAAAACGCTCGCGACTGTTTAGTAAATCATTCACAAAAGACGCCTCTCAAGGCAAAAGGCATGTTCGGTGTGATTAGCCCCATACACACTTACACTAAGGCCAATTTAGTTAATTCAATTCACCTATAGAGCATGTCTTTGCACTGTGAGCAAAACCAGAGCAAAAACCCACGCGAACATGAGGAGAACATTCAGACTCCACACAGAAATGCCAACTGATCCACCCGGGACTGGAACCAGCAACCTTCTTGCTGTAAGGCAACAGTGCCAATCACTGAGCCACCGTGTCACCCTAATTTATTCACTTATTATTTATAAAATCTATTGTGTACATTTGCTAAATGGTAACTGCTAAAACACAATGACATCCAAATTAAGGTTATAAACTGTATTTAACAAGCCCTTATTTGCCTCATTTACCATCCCATTAATTTTAGGCCGAACGTAACCTTTTTTTTGTCCAAAACAACTAAAACCTGCATCAAAAAGTTACCCCTAAGAACTACACTTTCCTCAATGGCCATTTTACATTCATCTCGGAAAGCGAGGAAAAAAGTTACAAAGTGAAACTTTCCCCCTAAAACCCCATAAAAGTGATCATTTTTTCACTGAGAGAGACTGATATAAGGTATTCCAGACGCTAACAGGAGGCGTTTTAGGGAGAAGAGCAAGGTTATGCAAATCTAGCCGTCAAACGGAGCACAAGGCTGAGTAAGCCACTGACAGCCCATAGCATGCACAACTTGTCCATTCAGCTGCCACAGACTCCAGAGACTCGGAAACAGACAGCGCTATCACAGCCTGCTGCCTGCTGTCAATATCCCACCAAACCCACTGCACACTTCTAATGCATACAGACCTCCAGAATCACAGACGAGGTGCGGGATGATGTTATTAAAGCGCAGGCTGAAATGCCATTTGATGGTCTGGCTGACATGCGTGTCATAGTGTAAAGTCATTGAATGAATGTTTAGAGTAAAGACAAGCTGAGGGACTTACGCTCATTGAAGGCATATTCAAAGCCTTCCAGAGTTTCAGGAAAGTCCAGTGGAGGCTCGTCTTTTTTCATCAGTTCGTCTAAATCTATCCTGGACAGTAAATCTATAACACAGACAAATATACAAGCATGTAAAAATAAAATAAAATAAAATGTAAAGAATTCATAAAATATTAATTTATTCATTAAATTAGGCTGATTTATGGATGCATTTTATTCAAATAATGGCAGTGAATTATGCATAATAAATTGATTTTCCCCATTTGCAATTAATATTAATAAGAATTTGTGAGCAAAAGCACCTTTAACAACTATATCTGCCTGAAATTACTCAAGTTCCTAACACTGATAATGTGCAGCTGCAAAATGTCTTCACCACATCCAAAGAAAGCAGTATTGTTTTATTTTTAATATTAAAATGTCATTTTAAAAACTTTTAATGTTTGTTTATAATGTATGTTAATGCATGCTATGTCTTTTGATATATCAACAAATGATTGCTGTTCTAAATGTGAACACAATAAATCTAAACAAGATTTATTGGGATTATATGAATAAATATGTTAATCCATGGATGGTTTCTGTAAATTGCAAAATGTATGTTTTTATGTTAGTTTTTCTCAGAAAAAAAATAAAAATTAACAAATAAATAAAAAAATTAAAAATAAATAAATAAACAGGATACATTCTAATGCACAAGAATAATAAGCCTGGACTTTCATTCATATGCACTGCAACTTTAATTAATCAAGTACATTTACCATTCATATTAATTTTATAACAAGTAACTTTACCTTTAGTGCAGTCGTTTTTTCTTTTTCGTCTTGTGCTAAGAGCTGGGCCATAGTTATCCAAACTAAACAGAAGAGGAAGAAGCTGGCTCTGAAGGACATGGACACACTGCTACAAAAATATTACAGCTCATCACCCTGAAAAATGCATACATACAATTAGTAAACAACACATCTTTAATGCCAAGACTTGCATTGCATTAGAAAAGTGTTTTTACACTTATTTAGACCATTGCTTTATTGAATTCATGATAGCTGTAACACAAAAGTTATTACAAACTTATTACAATAATTAAACTTATTACAATATTCAAACATTACAAAAACTACAATGATAGTCAACCTTCTATAGATGTGTACCAAATCATTAAAAACTACAGAAATCTGAAACTGCTTTTGCAAATAATCCTCATAATCAGCAAAAATATATCGTACTCAACCTAAAGGATAACATATATCATCAGTTAGCATGTTAAACTGATTAAATTTATGATAGCCCTCATAAATATTAGGGATGCTCCGTTCAGGATTTTTGGAGCTGATACAGAGTCCCGATTCCTCGTCATGGTGGTCGGCCGATACAGAGTACCAATTCTGGTGCTTCAAGCTTTTTATAACTTTAACCTTATAGATTAACATATAAGATCAAACTGCTATAGATGTGTACAAAATCATTAAAAACTACAGAAATCTGACAGCTATTCCAAATAAATATATCGTATTCAACAAAAAGGAAAACATATATGATCAGTTAGCTTCACTGTAGAAGCTCTGTCACGAAAACAAATTCCTAGTATGTGTGAACATACCTGGCAATAAAGCTCTTTCTGATTTCTGATTAGCATGTTGAACTGACTGAATTTATGACAGCACAAAAAAATTTTTTTTTTCTTGCAATATTAAACTACTACAAACACTTCATTTATAGTCAAACTGCTATAGATGTGTACAAAATTATAAAAAAACTATAGAAATCTGAATAAATCTTCATAATCAACAAAAATATATCGTATTCAACAAAAAGGATAACATTTATCATCAGTTAGCATGTCGAACTGATTGAATTTATGACAGCACTCATAAATATTAATTTCTTACAATATTAAACTTTACAAACGCTACATTTATAGGCAAACTGCTATAGATGTGTACAAAATCATTAAAAACTAAAGAAACCTAAAACTGCTTTTCCACATAAATCTTCATAATCAACAAAAATATATCGTATTCAACCTAACGGATAACATATATCATCAGTTAGCATTTTGAATTGATTCAATTTATGACAGCACTCATAAATATTAACTTCTCACAATTTTAAACTATTACAAACACTACATTTATAGTCAAACTGCTATAGACGTTTACAAAATCATTAAAAACCTTTCTACAGCTTTTCCAAATAAATCTTCTTAATAAACAAAAACAAAATGGCTAATGTGTCATTATAATGTATCAATAATTAGCATGTTGTTTTGCTAAAATAATCATTTATATTCAAAACAGAGCGAATCTGCATTACCAAAAAAATATTAATTAATATAAGATCATAGCAAGCACTACTTTTAATATATTTAATATTCTAAATATTACAATAACCAGCTATTCAACAATCTGACAACTAACCTGATATTAACCCGGCTTGCTAAATTAAGTGCATAAACACTGACGGTCAATTTGTTATAATATTGGGAAATGTAGCTTTTATAGCAAAACGTTATGACTTATTAAAGTAATTAGTAATTAGATATATTCATGTGAATGCAGAAAAAGTCATTGTAATGAAGCTAAGCCCACTTTAATGACAGTTCACTTCGATGTGACAGGACAGGCTGTCTTTCTGTGGTAACTAGCATAAAGCTAACAGTTTGTTTCAGGTCTGACACCAAAAGTGCTGAAGTGAGAGACTTCCGTGCACTAAATCTCAGTGTCTGCGTTCGGAAAAAAACGCATTGAAAACGTCGGTTTGCGTGTTTCTGTCATGATCGGAGCATGTAAACAGACTAAAGGCTACGTGTATGGACCCCAGCCAATGTTTATAAACAACTACTCACTACATAAATGGGACAGTAAGTTCACAGCGCAAAAAGACTGAAAGCGGCGATACTGAAAACCCCGCTGAAGAGCGAAATGAAGACGGTGGGAGAGGTAAATATGTATTTGCATGCATGTCGCTCCGCTCACGTACCATAACAACAAGCACATGTGAGATTTCACACATCCTGCTTCCTCCTTCTGCCAAACAGGAAGACACGCTTCTGTCTCCGCGGAAACGGAAACGTTTTACACGCGTTTCGACTGATTGGCGGGATTTAAACAGACAGCGTCGCTTTTCTTCTCACACACACACACAAATAAACGGTGCTAAAACAGTTATTTATATCAAGTGTGTGTACATTTTTATTACGACGTTAAGATTTATTGTGGCATGTTTTAATACCGTTTGAGTACACTGTGTATGTTAGACATTTAGGGTAAAATATCAAAAGCATAGATATTAAGAATTAAAACGTATAGACGAATTACCATGTTTGTAAAAATTCAGGAAGCGCGCGCAGCGAGGTGGCAGAAAAAAACGGGAGCGCTAGCAGTTACAGGGAGGAAATGACACCCGATGCGGTACAGTTTTGTTGTCTTAGGGTGCTTTCACACCTGTTAATCGATTCATTTGTTCCGAAACAGGGATTACAATTGTTACATTATTGCTCTTTGTTTTAAGTTTTTAAACGGACCAAGAGAGCCAAAACAAGTCACGTCTGACTGAGTCACGTCAACAAGCTTAATAATACTGGTCTTAAAATAGTTTTTTTTTTTTTAATAAAAACTGCTTTTATTCAATACAAACTATAAACAAATAAAACTTATTATGACTTATAAGAACTATTTTTGTTTTATAGGAAATATTGTGAAAACGTCCTCGGTTTATTAAAGATCACTTGTAAAACATTATTTTAAATAAATGGGAGGGCAAAAAATGTGACCTTAACTGCATCTGTTAAAGTTTACAGGTACAAAAGTACAAATCCTCGATGTACTCGAATGTTAAACGTGTGTTATCCTACAATACAACGGAAGATTATTATTTTGAGTCTACGTTATTTAATTAGCTTGTTTATGAAGACTGCATGAAAAAAAAAAGACTTTGAATACCTTTTAAGTAGTTTGTTATGTATGTTAAAGTGTGCCCCCTAAAAGTACAAGTGGCCCCTGCCTGGCCCACCTAAATACGCTGGTCTAGAACCGCCACTGGGGGTGAGAAGGGTACGCGACGTGTTTGAGGACCGGGAGGGAGATGCGCGATTTCCGGGAGATTAAGGCTGTTTCACAATTCCAAGAATGCAGAGAATGGACTTGCGTTCTTGTGGAGACCGGTCTTCCCAGGTGTCCTCAGAAGAACGAACTCGGGAGACCGCGAGGGCAGAGAACGCGTCCTGTGAGAAATGAGATGCTGCGTTCTTCCTGATGGTCATGTGACCTTCATGCGTTTTAAATGGTAAATAATTTAAACATTAAAGTATTCATACAGCGATTTATTGTTTTCCCCCTTTTCAAAATATATACTATGCATAAAAACATTATAAATATACAGTGCACAATATAAATAAAACATTTTAATACGAATATTAACAATCAAACACCCTTAATGTGTTTATTCCTTTATTAAGATGTTCATGGTAATTTTTACTTTCGCCGTTTCATTTAGGAAAACTCCTGAGAAAAATAAGTGATATTTCTGAACTTTAATAAAATAAATAAAATACTGCGCTTCCCACCTCCAGTCGCAATGACTTCTGGGACTTCCAGAGCAAGTTCGGTGCTCAAGTCTGCATCAGTGCGTCCTCGATATCAAGAACACATGCAGGAAGTTTCACGCATCCTCTGTTCTTGCGGTCTTGAGTATTGGAACTGAACTTTGGCAGCTGATGATGACGTTACACGAGAACACAAGGACGCAAGACTGCTGAAGAACGCATATTGAGAAACAGCCAACGCGTCCTGTGAGAAAAGAGATGCTGCGTTCTTCCTGATGGTCATGTGACCTTCACGCGTTTTAAATGGAAAGTTATTTTAAAGATTACAGCATTCATACAATGATTTATTGTTTTTCCCCTTTTCAAAATATATACTTGTCCAATTTTGGTGAGCCTGTGAGTATTGTAGCCTCAGTTTCCTAGCTGACCGAAGTGGCACCCGGTGTGGTCTTCTGCTGCTGTAGCCCATCTACTTCAAGGTTGTGCCTTTTATGCGTACAGAGATGCTCTTCTTTATACCTTGGTTGTAACGAGTGGTTATTTGAGTTACTGTTGCCTTTCTGTCAGCTCAAACCAGTCTGGCCAGACCATTCTCTGTAAACCCTAGAGATGGTTGTGCGTGAAAATCCTAGTAGATCAGCAGTTTCTGAAAAACTCAGACCAGCCTGTCTGGCACCAACAACCATACTACGTTCAAAGTCACGTACATCTCCTTTCTTCCTCATTATGATGCTCAGTTTGAGCTGCAG
>NC_079439.1:53648982-53678982 GCF_903798145.1 Danio aesculapii
CAGATTGTTTTTTGTGGCTCTATTGTTTAATCTTTTGACCCTTCAATGATTTTGGCACAAAATCCTTCTTTGTTAAAGTTTTCTTTTTCCATTAATTTTATGTTGTTTAGGCCAAATATGTGACGTACATGTCAATTTTTCAAATGAGATATATACATTATCTTAAAATTGAATAAATACGTTCAGTTGATATTTACTTTGTGATGACAATATTTTGCCAAATTACATTCATTCATTCATTTTCTTTTGGCTTAGTCCCTTTATTCATCAAGGTTCACCACAGCAGAATGAACCGCTAACTTATGCAGCATGTTTTACATAGCGCATGCCCTTCCAGCTGCAACCCTGCACTGGGAAACATCCATGCCACAGTCATACACTACAGCCAATTTATTAAATTCACCCATAGCACGTCTTTGGACTGTGGGTGAAACCAGAGGACCCGGAGGAAACTCATGCCAACACAGGGAGAACATGCAAACTCCACACAGATATGTCAACTGACCCAGCCCGGACTCAAACCAGTGACTGTCTTGCTGTGAGGCAACAGTGCTAACCACTGAGCCACCTTGTTGCCCTGCCAAATTACAACTATTGGATTATCTGGAGCACGGTGGTGCAATGGGTAGCACAATAACCTCACAGCAAGAAAGTTGCTGGTTTGAGCCCCAGCTGGGTCAGTTGGCATTTCTGTGTGGAGTTGGCATGTTCTCCCCGTGTTCACGTGGATTTCCTCCAGGTGCTCCGGTTTCCCCCACAAGTCCAAAAACAGTGGCATTACTGTAGGTGAATTGGTTGGGCTAAATTGTCCATAGTGTACGTGTGGGAATGAGTGTATGGATGTTTCTCAGTGATGGGTTGCAGCTATAAGGGTATCTGCTGTGTACAACATATGCTGGATAAGTTGGCGGTTCATTCCGCTGTGGTGACCCCAGATTAATAAAGAGACTAATCTGAAAAGAAAATGAATGAATGAATGATTATCTGTTGAAAAAAAAAATCTAAATATTGAGAAAACCACCTTCAAAGTTTTCATAAATGCACATTACAACTGAAAAATGTAGGTTTTACAAAAATTTAGAATAGGAAATTTACCTAAAATCTTAAAGGAACATATCATAAAAGAAAAAAAGTCATCATCATTTTGACCCATACACTTGCTAAAAATATTCTCCTGCAACAAAACATAAATCCATCACAATTTAAAGTTACTTATATATGGGAAGATTTTAATACACTGCTTACTCTCAATGGTGTGACACCGAACCTTCTTTATGCATGAAATCCCACCAAAAATCTGCTAATACGCCTGCACCATCAGCCCGAATGGGAATATGTGCACGCTGCGAAGTACCAGAAGGAAACAACAACGCAGGAAAATGTCAAACGGCCTCAGTCTCTCATCTCTGGTCAGTCATTACTCGGCCGCTACAAACAAATAACAAATAATGGAGAACACATGGAAAACACAATATTTACAAATGTCAGGGACGTGCCGAAATGAACGAGAGAGGGAAGGCGAGGAAGAAGTGAAGACGCTAAAGGTTTTTTTCAATGTTTAATTTTCAAATAGGATTAAGCAGAATGACATTTAGCTGAAGGTTACTCGCCCGGCGCTTGTCGTCGTTGTCTTAGCTGATATTGATATTCAGCCGGTGGTCTGCAGCTTGTCAGTGGGACAAACATGCTTGATGAATGAGAACACGAGCCACAAGGAAGTGCAAATTTGGAACTGGGTCGAGTTTTTTTTTTTTTTTAGATGAGGATGTGAAGATACAAAGTAAAATTACCTAGTAAACACCTCAATAACTTCTCATTGTGTCCACCTATGATGTTTAAAGCATATATTTAACTACCTCCGTTTATCACTGTCAGTGTATCATCTCTAACTTTCGCCGTACAGAAAACATGCATACCTCCAAAGAACAGTAGAGAATCAAAATGTGTCAATAAAGTAAAAATTCTCATTCAGGTCATCAATCAAAAAGTACAGGTCTCGTCTTTTTTTTTTACTATGTGACAAGACATGGTAATAAGTCAAACCTGAGCCTCTTTTTTCATGGTAGTGAATATCTAATGTGTCCTCACTGAGTTTCCAGTCTTTTAATGTTTCCTGACAAATACTAAGTGTCAGGCAGGTAATTCAGCGGGCTTCTCTATCTTAATAAGCCTGGTGTGATGTGGTCTTTCAGTCTTATTGCGCGGCTCATTTTTCATACATTAATACCACTCTTGCTGACTCGGCTCTTCCTTTGCATAAAGAGCAGTCTACATGCATTATGAGCCATATATTTACAGATTCCATATAGTCCAGTGGAAATCAGCTTGCCGACACCCTCCAGCAGTGCTTGCCTGCATGTTGTGCTTGTTTGATAATATCTGCATGCATTCTATACAAACCGCTTCACAAAGTTCATCTGGACTATATCATTTGGAATGGTAAAAAGACAGAATACAAGTACTGGGGGTCATAATCATGTCATAAAGTAACATTCTGTAGTATTCTGTGGCACAAAGGGAATTCTGGGTTTATACGCTTACTATGACGTCATCATGACGTTGATTCACAGGAAAAAAAGCCATGTGGACACAAACAACCCTCACTAAGTCATGATTTTATACACATCAATATAGTAGGTGGCAGTATTTACCTTTACGCTGGTCTGTAACTCAGCATGTAACCAGACAAAGAATACACTGCACGTTAAATATAAGTAAACATACAAAATTGCATTAACTACAAACATTACTCCGAAAGACCCTGAAAAAATTTGAGGTGAGTGAAATAAGTTAAATAAACACATATTTAAAAATTCTGTACAGAGAGGTCACATTTTGATCTTCTATTGGTCTCATGCAATCATGTGATGCAAATTCGCAGGTCAGAGTTCACCAGCTTGAACTTTGGAATGCAAAAATTGTCACATGAACTTGTGTTTGGGATCTGGCGCACTGGCATGTGTACTGTATGAATGGAAGTCTGTGGGGTGGAAACAAGTGCAGTGTGACTTGGTACTATAAAACAAGTGCAGTGTGACTTTGTACAGTGTGGCTTTACACTATAAAATGCTATATTTTCAAAATAAAAAAAAATACTCAATTTATACTTTAAAAGCAGCCTTTCTGAGCAAAAGATCCGTACAGTACAACTTCTGTTGTGTTGTTCAACTTCTGTAAACAAAAACAAACAGTAAGCAAGTAAAAAAAGTCTCGATTAACAAAAATGAGGTTACTGGTGACTAGGGCCACACAGAATCTGCAATCACAGATAAACACAGATTTCCAAAGACTTCTTAGCCCATCATTAAATGTATTTATTGAGTTATTTAAATGTGTGCATTTATTTATTTATTTATTTAGTTTTTATATTTATTTTAGTAATGCTATTGACTAATATGCAAATATTTATTTGATTTATGCACAAAACAATTTGTGGCGTCTATCTTTTAACGGATATATATATTATTAGAGAGTTACTATGTTTATCAAACAAGTGGTTCTTTGCATTGTAAACCTTAAATAAAATTTACATTCATTTAATCATTAATTTTCCCTCAGCTTAGTCCCATTATTCATCAGGGGTTGTCACAGTGGAATGAACTGCCAACTTATCCAGCATATGTTTTACACAACAGATGCCCTTCCAGCTGCAACCCAGTACTGGGAAACATCCATACACACTCATTCACACACATACACTACGGCCAATTTAGTTTATCAAATTCACTTATAGCGCATATGTTTGGACTGTGGGGGAAACCGGAGCACCCGAAAAAAACCCATGGCAACACAGAGATGTGTTCCGCACAGAAATGCCAACCGACCCAGCCTGGACTCGAACAAGCGACCTTCTTGCTATGAGATGACAATGCTAACCACTGAGCCACCGTGTCACCCTCATAAAATTGACATCTATATACATTTTCTAATATATCTCAAGATTATTTCACATAAATCTGCATATTTCTTTACAAAATGCTGCAGAGAAATAATCAAAAATGACCACAGATTCTGCCTTGGCCTGCTTATTATTGAGTTGAAATCAATTTATGAATTCCATCTTGCAAATAAATATGATCGACACTCCCAAAACTCAGTGTTCAAGCTCAAGCAAATTCTCATTGTGTCGCCAGATCCATTAGCCTAGCCAGGCATGCCAAATTCAAGTCCTATCTCATGGATCTTTCCCAATCCCACCCTCTCTCTCTCTCTCTCTCTCTCTCTTTCAAACTTCACTTCCTGTCAAATAAAGGCAATAATGCCAAAAACAAATAAATCTCAAAAAAAAAAAAATGAGGCCCAACCCCAATTCTCTCCCATAGCCCTTCCCCTTACCCCTACACTTTGTTTTGCGCGTTCACGTGAAGGGGTAGGGGTGTCCCAATTCTCTTTAGCTTGAAGGCGTAGGGGTAAGGGGAAGGGCTAGATAGCCCTTGAAACTGAGAATTTTTAGGACCACACTCGAAACCAAGGGGTTTGAAAATTTCCCAGAATACACCAGCTACAACGGCAGCATAGCTGCACACTGAAGTCAGGAGATGCACAAAGTAGTATTTTTTGTCATTATTACGATTTTTTACAACAAAAAAGCACATGTTTTAATACATTGATAATGGCGTTCATGTTTTACCATCATGCTTAAAAAAAGCGGTTTGGAATACAGAAAAGTCTAGTGGCTGGGAATGAGCTTTTTACAGTGTCTGGTATAATGTTAATGTTGTTTTTGTGTGCTTACATAGATTAATATTAATAATAATGAGCTTATTGCCTCATTATATCGTTATGATAACATGATATTGTTGCCTTCGGTGATTTCCTGAAGATGAATACCAAAAAATAATGCAACTGAAATATCTACAACAGTTGCCATTGTTGATCTCATATGAAGTAAGAGATTGCAATGACATGTGATGACTTGTGCAGGTGCTGTAGTGCTGTCCCATTTCTTAGGGGTAAATTTTGAAGCCCTTCCCCTTCACACTATGTTTTAAGGGCCAAGGGGAATAGGTAGGGGTTGAAAAATAGAATTGGGATTGGGCCTGAATCTCCCATTGTGTTTCACAGATATGGTCCCAATTTAGCATTCAGACGATGAAAGTCTATTTGATGTTGAATCTATCTATCTCCACAGTAGGATCCGCACCAGTGCTCCCTTACAGGTCAAGCCTGAAGAGCAAGCTGAGTAACAGTCTCTGGCACTTCCATACACTGTTCCTATCACATTAAAGCGCGGCCCACTCTGGACTATCTTAACACCATGCCATGTACTGCATGAGCAGCCCCATTTAGGAGAAGAGAGAAAGAGGAAGAACAGCCGAGGCTATTAGACCAGCTGTCAGCCGGCGAAGTGGTTTTCCTCTCCTCTATGTGTGTTTGCGGGCGAACAGACTACCAGCCCAGTCGCCGACAGGTACCCGTGTTTGTTTAAATGTGCTTCTGTCAAACAAAGAGCAATGTGACGCTCAACACGGTGCTCAGAAATGGCGAGCTGACAAGTTGCGCTAATCAGAGGCTTTGTACATGCTTAGCACTTCAAGGATCCATCATAAGCCAAACCTAAATATTTAAAGTGCTCAACTTTTTGAAAAGGTCAGGTCTTTCCATGCATGCCACGGAGATGTTTGGGGGAGAGGGGAGAGAGCACTCAGAATAGGGACCGGCGGTTCTGGCCTTGCCCTGGGATGTGAGGAATCTAGTTCATTTCATGCTTATGGCTTTGCCCTTTGGAAACCACAGAGGTGCTCGTCGGAGAAAAGGTTGTTCAAATACCTACAGATCTGAAAAGTACTGTTGAATACAGAATCTCTGGCTCCAGCCAGATAGGTGTGACTGCAATAGTCCTGTTTTATTAACAAAATAATAATAAAAAAGGATTATGACTGATAAGTGTGATGTTAGCTATATCTGTTATCAAGATATGCCAGTGTTTTGACAAAAATGTTTTTACAACAGGTTTTTACTACTTTTATTGCCCATCGGGACATATATTGTACTATATACATCAAAAGACATGTTATAAAGCAAGCAATTGGTGAGATGAAACCAAAAAAACAAGCAACACAAAAATATTAGCATACTAACAATGTACAGTACTTTTAAACAATTCATTAATCTTTATTAATTTATTTATTGGAATCTACTTTATGGTGTATGGTTCTGTACGTTTAAACTTCTGATGCTGTTCTCCCCTTTCTTTTATTTTTTTTAATCATGTTATTTGCAATCAAGATTGACCACATTGTAAATGAATGGGTAACAAATTTATGGATTCAACAAAAACAATGTTTTTACTGAAAACCCATAACTCATTCATTCATTTTCTTTTCAGCTTAGTCCCTTTATTAATCAGTGGTCACCACAGCGGAATGAACCGCCGACTTATCAAGCATATTTTTTATGCAGTGGATGCCCTTTCAGCTGCAACCCAACACTGGGAAACACCCATACACTCTTGCATTTATACTTATACACTACGACCAATTTAGCCAATTTAGTTTATTCAATTCAACTATGGCGCATGTCTTTGGACTGTGGGGAAAAAAAGGAGCACCCGGATGAAACCCACGCAAATATGCAAACTCCACACAGAAATGCCAACTGACCCAACCGAGGCTCGAACCAGCGACCTTCTTGCTGTGAGGCGATCGTGCTACCCACTGTGCCACCATATTTATTTTAATAATATATATTTATTTTAATAATATATATGATTTCTTTTTAAGGATCAAATTTATATTCTCTGAACATTATATAAAGAGAATATAAATGAAACTTTATATTTATAGTATTTTTCATAACATTGTCTTTCTATTCCATTGTTAGTGAATTAAATCGTAAACTGTAAAATATTCCCAAAAGGTCATTCAATTGAAACATTAAAACTTATTTTATTATACTTAAATTATTATTATTATTATTATTATTATTATTATTATTATTATTATTATTATTATTATTATTATTATTATTATTATCATAATATAGGCCCATCAATATGCAAAATGACACGTAGTCTGACTTAAAAACAACTTTAGTAACTCTGGACGGGCATTTTTTTCTGTGTTGGGCTCCTTGGTGGCTCATGGTAACTAAATTTCATTTACCTTTGGTTATTCTTTTTATGGTTTTAAAGAAAGAGGGAATGTTGTTGGAATATCTAATCAATTCCATGCGTGTTCAATAAAAAATGTCCACTTTAACTTCCTGATTCGTGCTTTTATACTGAGCTGATATTAACTGGTGGAGTTTAGTGAAATTCATCACTTGTCAATCATTCTCCAGTCCTCCATTGGCCACACCCATACATACATCCTCTTTTTCTACTAATTTACACAACGTCAAAAACACAAGACTTCTCAACTGCAAATTCTGTGTTCATTTTCAACCACAGGAAGTTTCTCTGCCGAGCTTAAGTTAATTTTAGACAATTACGCCTTTGTATTTCTATCCGCTTCATGCAAAAATGCTTCACTAATATGCATATCACACTCAACAGAAGAAGTTAAGTTAATATATAACCTTTAAGCAATACAAATACAATGGTTTAATGAAAAAAAAAAAAAAAATGAGACAAAAATAATACAAAATATATTCCTTTTTCCACAATGGTGTCACACAACCTGTTCATGTTGACAGTTGAGTTTAAAACAAATTTGCATATTAAAAGTTTGACTCAATGCACGGCCTTCAAACCCATAATACATCCACTACAATTGAGTATTTTCTCAAGTTCATTTCTCTGTTGTGACCCCTGATAAGTAAGGTACTAAGCCAAAGGATAGTGAGGGAATTTGTTTGCATGGGTTTCCTCCGGGTGCTCTGATTTCCCCCACAGTCCAAAGACATGTGCTACAGTAGAAATGAATTGGACACCTTGGGTGTGTGTGTGAATGCAAGATTGTATGGGTGTTTCCGATGTGCTACGGCTGGAAGGGCATCCACTGCATAAAACATATGCCGGAATAGTTGGCGGTTAATTCCTCTGTGGTGACCCCAGATAAATAAGGATGAATGAATGAAAATAAAATGAAGCCAAGCCATTGAAAAGATAAAAAATTGAAATACCATTACAGCACACACATAATAACATAAAATATAGTCAATTAAAGCCTCAAGAGATTTTCTAAAAGACATATCTCTAACCAACCTAGCCAGCACAATCTCTGAACCCCCACAGTGCAGCACATATTCCATCTACGACTGTTTCTCGCTCCATGCTACTCTCCATCACCTCGCTCCAGGCCTTCTCATCCATCATCTCTCCTCCCCACCTTCTTCTTCCACTCTGATCTCCAGAGCGCAAACGCCACCGCGGCGGCTCCAGTGGGCCAGCAGGCAGGCTAGACCCGGTTACCTCAGGAGCGCGAGGGAGCGTGAAAGAGAAGCCAAGCGGCGGAGCAAGTGATCAAAGCAGCGCAGACAGCTCTTCCAGCGGCTGCCCTTGAAATGGCGAGCGGAAAGGTCTTACATACATGCCACGGCTTTAAACTCTCAATCCCCGACCTCTGATTAGTCCTGAAACATCAGAGAACGTGGTCAGGACCAGTGCACCTGCTTTAGACAAAAAAGCTGACAGAGATCACTTCAGCATGCCACGCTGTGTACTGTGGAATAATTGAGGTGTCACTCTTTGTAGGTACAGCAGGGTTCATGTCTGGGTTTCAGAAGTCCAAAAATGCCTTTGCATGCCTGATGGCTAGTATGCAGGAACTAGTGCATGATAACTGTAAAAGCGGTCATGCATAAGCACCCTTCTGGCTCATTAAATTGGGTTCATCTGAAGTTCTTAACCTTAGTGACCACATTTCAGTTTTCAATAAAGATGACTGGGGGTTGGGGGATAAATACTTGACAAATGTGTTCATGACCATGAAACCCTAACAGCAGGCACAGGACATCAACATGACGTCAGATTGTACCCCAATGTTGTGGGGACGCTGCATTTTGTTTGGAAATGAAAATTGAGTTGACGTCAGAACCCAACATCAAGTTGACGTCAATGTCCAACGTCCAACATAAAAAAAAGCCAACCAAATATCAATGTCTAATGATATTACAACTTGATGTTGTGTGGACGTTAACACTATGATGTCTATCAGATATTGGACTTTGGTTGCCATACCTGATGAATAAATGTCGGTATTTGACATCAATATGATGTTGGTTTAAGATGTTGGCTCAAAGTTTTTGGTCACTTACCAACACAACCTAAAATCACCCAAATATTAACGTCATTTGATGTCATTATTCAACCCAAGCTCATTCTGAAAACATTCCTTTATATACAATTCTGGAGCTATGTTTTGATTTCGCGAATCCACAGGAGGCCACTGTGTCCGCTTTTTGAGATCTCAAAATTCTCTCGCGAGTGCCATTCCTGCATGCTGTTCTCGCGTAAATCCACCAGAGGCTGCTGTTGACTGACTGACTGACTCATTGACTAAACGACTGACTCACTGACTGATCGACCCACCCTTCCCTAAACCCAAACAATAGTATTTTAAAAAGCACAGACTGACCCGTATCTCCTCTCTGCGTCTCAAGTCCACCGACGTACATAGTGAGCTAACTGGACATAGTGAGCTAACAGCCAGAAAGCCGTCCATACGGAGATAAGCAGTCAGCTGGTAAGCGCAAAAAAATAATGGAGTCATACCGCTTGTAGCGTTAATTTTGAAAAAAAATGAAATACAGCCATACGAACATAATTCGTGATCTCCAGAAATGTATATAGGGCTACTGTTACGTTTCACGTATGTTTTGTTTGTTCTGTTTTGCGTGCTCTTCTTTTTCTTCCGCTGTGTGTCATGTGCTGGTTCTAGGTGTGCAACCATTGGTCCAAGGAGCTGTCAATCACCATCGACACGCCAATCAAAACCGGGTCCGCTCCGTATAAAAGCCGTGCGCTTGCGCTGTTCTTGAGGAGCGCTTGGCTTGCAGCCAGACTCCTCACTTGTGTCGGCCAGCCTGTTCATCTGTGTTTTGCTTATGTTTTGCTTACAATTTGCTGTATTCTAGTTTTCTCTTTATCAAGAGACCACTTTATTAGATATGCTTGTGCAGCTCAGTATTATCTAGTGAGAAATTGAACGATCTTTGTGAGAATTGGATTATATGAGAATTGTGTTTTGCTAATGGCTAACAGTGTGTACTTTACGAGAACTCTAGTAAGGTGAGCAGTTTATGATATTTATTTGTTAGTTCGTTTAAGGAGGCGTTGCCACATGTGTAATTTTGTTTGAGGTTATGAAGTTTAGTTAAGCTTCGTGCTGAAGATTACGGTTTTGTTTCTGCATTTTTCTTTTGTTAGTCAGTTTAGTGGGTTGGGGCTTAGTTAGATCGTTTTGTTATATTTATTTCTTTGTTTTGGCAACACTCCTATTTTCTTTAATTCGATTATTTAACGTTACATTTATAATGCATTCTCTCATTGTCTGACATTCACTGAACATTAAATTCTTAATTTGTTTCACTTAACAAGTGGTCTTTGTATTCTCTGCCATCCAGCATCAGTAGACTCACTGAATGTTACGTTTCATCCTCTTTAATATCTTAACAACTTAAACACGTAACATTTAATGGTGGCAGCGGTGAGATTATTCCTTTTGTTTGGGATATCCTTAAATTTGGATGAGCATTGTGAGATCTATTGTTGCTGGTGAAACAGAGAAACATTTGTGAACAGGAAGGTTTGATTAAAGAGCAGGTGTCTACGTTACTGTGAGTCAGACAAACTTATCACGAGTATGGCTGATTTTGATTTGGAACATTTTGTTAATGCACCGACTATTGAACAACTAGATAAATGCAGAAAGGATGATTTAATTCGCGTCGCTGAGCACTTTAAAATTAAGGTTTCTAAACAGCAGTTAAAACGAGAAATTAAGAGCATTGTTATGCACAAATTAGGTGAACTGGGTGTGTTGCAGTCGGCTGCTGAGAGTCAGCAAAGTTTACCTGGCGATGACGTCTGCACTCTTAATTCTGATGGTAAGGAAGCAAGCGAAGCTGCTGCGGAGGAGGGTTCTGAATCCAAAGCAGGTTTGCCACCTTTCGAACCTTTTACTCCGACTATGGCTGAGTCTGGAGGTGACGCGCGTCTTAAGTTGCGTTTGGCAAAAGTCCAAATGGAAGAGCGCGATAGAGTGGCAAAGCGTCACGCTGAGATGGAGTTGCGCCTTGAAATTCGTCGCCTGGAGATCGAGGCTGACAAAGAAGTCAAGTTGCGTGAACTTGAGATAAAGGCTGCTAGAGACACACCAGTTTCACAAGGGCAAGTGCCACCTGTGCAAGTCACCACTTCTACGACTGGATCAGGATTCTCGAGTAGTACATTTGACGTGAGTAAACGTATTCCTCTTGTTCCTCAATTCAGAGAATCAGAGGTCGACTCATATTTCAATGTTTTTGAACGAGTTGCCTCTGCGTTACACTGGTCTAAAGAAATTTGGCCTCTGTTGTTACAATGCAAATTATCAGGAAAAGCTCAGGAAGTGTGCGCTGCTTTGTCCTTAGAGGACAGTTTAAATTATGAAGTTGTTAAAGCTGCAGTTTTGAGAGCTTACGAGCTTGTACCAGAAGCATATCGTCAGCGTTTTCGAAATCATAAAAAAACCGCTAATCAGACTTTTGTAGAGTTCGCAAGAGAAAAGTGTGTGCTATTTGACAAATGGTGCACATCTAGTAAAGTGTCAAATTTCCAAACGTTGCGTGAATTAATCTTGCTAGAAGAGTTCAAAAGTTGTGTGCCCGAACGTGTTGTCGTTTATTTAAACGAACAGAAAGTAACTTCATTATCGCAAGCGTCAGTTCTCGCTGATGAATTTGCACTGACTCACAAGAATGTATTCACCCCTGCTCGTGTTGAAAAAGCATTAGCAAATTCCATTTCGAAAAGTCCAACCCGTTTTAAAAATCAGACAGTAAAAACCGGTGACGAGAGGGCCTGTTATTATTGCCATAAAACTGGACATTTAATAGCAGATTGTGCTGTGTTAAAGCGTAAGCAACAAAATTCTGTTCCTAAAAGTGTTGCTTTTGTAAAGACAGTGGATGTTGGTAAAACTCAGGCAGTTTCTGATAGGCTGGATGCAGATCCCAGTTATAAGCCTTTTCTTCTGGAAGGTTTTGTGTCCGTGGATAAATCCACGAGTCCGGTTAAAACAACCATCCTCCGTGATACGGGTGCGATGATTTCGTTTATTGCTGCTGACGTTTTGCCACTTTCTGATGAGACATTCTGTGGAAGTCATGTACTAGTGCGAGGGATTGAGATGGGTGTTACGAAAGTTCCACTTCATGAAATTTACCTGCAGTCTGATTTGTATACTGGCTCTGTGAAAGTTGGTGTGCGTGAAAGTTTACCTGTGCCCGGTGTACACTTCATTCTTGGCAATGATCTTGCTGGCGGTAAATTCATGCCAGTATTAGAGGTGTGTGAGAAACCTGTGTTGTCTGATTATTCGGACGATTTGATAAAAGATTATCCTGATGTGTTTCCTGCGTGCGCCGTTACGCGAGCGCAAGCCCGTAAATTCGCTGATGCGGATGATCTGGCTTCGACTTTTATGGCACCTAGCTTTGAGAACGATGTGTTGATGACTGAGAACAAAACTGATGAGAAATGCGATGTTCCAGAAACAGTGTGTGATTTGAAATTGCAAGTGACCAGAGAAAAGATTATTGCAGCACAAAAAGAAGACGGTTCTCTGCGCAATATCTTCTCTTTAGTTGTTCCGATGGAAGTTGCCAATAGAAGAAAAATTGCTTTCTATATTGACAATGGATTACTGATGCGTAAGTGGTGTCCAGATATTACGAACGA
Source organism: Danio aesculapii (assembly GCF_903798145.1). Classification (NCBI taxonomy): domain Eukaryota; kingdom Metazoa; phylum Chordata; class Actinopteri; order Cypriniformes; family Danionidae; genus Danio; species Danio aesculapii. The sequence goes on from NC_079439.1 coordinate 53,661,806, forward strand.
ATGGGCAGTCGTAAATCAAATTGTCATTCCTTTGTGTTACAGGCAAATGGTACTCTCCCTGGCTCACGATCATGATCTTTCAGGACATTTAGGTATTAAGAAAACTTACCAACGAATTCTGAAGCATTTCTTTTGGCCTAGGTTAAAGTCGGATGTAGCGAAGTTTTGTAGAACATGCAAGGCATGTCAGTTTTCAGGTAAGCCGAACCAAGTAATTCCACGAGCACCGCTTGTTCCAATACCAGTTATGGGTGAACCTTTTTCACATGTTATAGTTGATTGTGTTGGTCCTCTGCCCAAGACAAAGGCTGGAAACCAATACTTATTAACTATCATGTGTACGGCGACGCGGTTTCCCGAAGCTGTTCCGCTACGGAAAATCACTGCGCCTGTGGTGGTAAAAGCACTAGTGAAATTCTTTTCAACATTTGGTTTACCTCGAGTAGTTCAAACTGACCAAGGTACGAATTTTCTTTCAAAACTTTTTGCACAAGTACTGAAGACCTTAAACATCTCTCACAGAACAGCCAGTGCGTATCATCCAGAGAGCCAAGGCGCTTTAGAACGGTTCCACCAGACGTTGAAGTCAATGCTTCGTAAGTACTGCATGGACACAGAGAAAGACTGGGATGAGGGTACACCTTTAGTTTTATTTGCTATTAGAGAGGCAGTTCAGGATAGTCTAGGCTTCAGCCCAGCACAGTTAATTTTTTCACATTCCGTCCGAGGACCGCTCAAAGTACTCGAAGAGAATATACTTTCTCCGGTCACAAGTGTTAAAACGAATGTTTTAGATTATGTGAGCAAATTTCGTGAAAGATTACACCAAGCTTGTTCACTAGCGAAAGAGTCTTTACTGAACGCACAGACCACTATGAAGAAGAAATTCGACCGTGCATCTGTTTTGCGTAATTTCAATGAAGGAGACCAAGTATTAGTATTGTTGCCTGTTGTTGGGTCTGCTTTTTCTGCACGTTTTGCTGGCCCATACAAGGTGATAAAGAAATTGAGTGATACTGATTATGTGATTGGCACGCCTGATCGCCGAAAAAAGTCCCGTGTCTGTCACATTAACATGTTGAAAGCTTACCACTCTAGAGAGTCGATTTGTACAGACCAAAAGGAAACTGAAACTGATATTTCAACTACTGCTCTGGTATCTGAAGTTCTTGATTCTGAGTCTAACTCATCTGAAGATGATGGATTGATTGTGCGTCACGAATATCAACAGTGCGCTCGACTTTCAAATTCTGAAGTTCTTGCTGACTTAGATTCTCATTTACATCTACCCGATTCACAGAGTAATGACATTAAAGAGTTAATCAGTTCTTTTCCAAAGCTTTTCAGTGATGTGCCGTCCTGTACTACAGTCTTGCAACATGACATCGATGTGGGTACTGCTAGACCGATCAAACAGAATGCGTACAGAGTGAGTGCTGCGAAACGTTCCATAATGAAAGCCGAGGTTGATTATTTGCTGAACCATGGTTTGGCAAAACCGAGTTGTAGTCCCTGGAGTTCACCGTGTTTACTGGTCACGAAAAGTGACGGTACTGCTAGATTTTGCACCGATTATAGAAAACTTAATGCTGTGACTGTTCCTGACTGTTTTCCTCTTCCGCGCATGGAAGACTGCGTGGATAATATTGGCTCAGCAATATTTGTTAGTAAATTAGATTTATTAAAAGGCTACTGGCAAATACCACTCACAGCTCGTGCATCCGATTTGTCTGCTTTTGTGACTCCGGATAATTTTATGCAATATTGCGTAATGGCTTTCGGCATGCGTAACGCGCCAGCCACATTTCAGAGACTCATTAACTGCGTGTTAGCTGGAGTTGAAAATTGTAATGCATACTTGGATGATGTCGTGATTTATTCCCATAGCTGGGAAAATCATATTTCCACTCTCAGGGAAGTTTTCATGCGTTTTGAGAAAGCATCTCTCACGATAAATCTTGCCAAATGTGATTTCGGACAAGCTACAGTCACATATTTAGTTAAAGAGGTAGGTTATGGTCAAGTGAAACCGGTGAATGCGAAAATAAATGCCATTGCAGAATTCCCCATTCCAACTACGCGAAAAGAACTGCGTCGATTTTTAGGAATGGCGGGTTATTATCGCAATTTCTGTAAGAATTTCTCAACCGTTGCGAATCCGTTAACATCATTGCTTAGTCCATCTTGCAAATTCGCATGGTCTGATGATTGTCAGCAGGCATTTGAAAACATAAAAGCTCTCTTATGTAGCGCACCTGTGTTGGCCGCACCAGATGTCACGAAACCTTTTACGCTGGAGATTGATGCGAGCGCTGTTGGAGCAGGTGCAGTGCTCATACAAGAAGACGCCCATGGTATTGAACATCCAGTATGTTATTTTTCTCGCAAGTTCAACAAGCATCAAGTAAACTATTCAACCATTGAGAAGGAAACACTGGCATTGTTAATGTCTTTGCAGTTTTTTGATGTGTATGTGAGTTCAAGTGGTTTTCCTGTTACTGTGTTTACTGACCATAATCCTCTAGTGTTTTTAGGTAGAATGTACAACCATAACCAGAGACTGATGCGTTGGTCCTTGGTAACCCAGGGATATAACCTGGTGATCAAACACAAGAGGGGGTCCGAGAACGTCATGGCTGATGCGCTATCCAGAGCTTGCAGTGTTGGGGGTTGGAGTGAGTAAATTATATACATTGTAATTATGTATATAATTTTTTTTGAGGGGGGAAGTGTTACGTTTCACGTATGTTTTGTTTGTTCTGTTTTGCGTGCTCTTTTTCTTCCGCTGTGTGTCATGTGCTGGTTCTAGGTGTGCAACCATTGGTCCAAGGAGCTGTCAATCACCATCGACACGCCAATCAAAACCGGGTCCGCTCCGTATAAAAGCCGTGCGCTTGCGCTGTTCTTGAGGAGCGCTTGGCTTGCAGCCAGACTCCTCACTTGTGTCGGCCAGCCTGTTCATCTGTGTTTTGCTTATGTTTTGCTTACAATTTGCTGTATTCTAGTTTTCTCTTTATCAAGAGACCACTTTATTAGATATGCTTGTGCAGCTCAGTATTATCTAGTGAGAAATTGAACGATCTTTGTGAGAATTGGATTATATGAGAATTGTGTTTTGCTAATGGCTAACAGTGTGTACTTTACGAGAACTCTAGTAAGGTGAGCAGTTTATGATATTTATTTGTTAGTTCGTTTAAGGAGGCGTTGCCACATGTGTAATTTTGTTTGAGGTTATGAAGTTTAGTTAAGCTTCGTGCTGAAGATTACGGTTTTGTTTCTGCATTTTTCTTTTGTTAGTCAGTTTAGTGGGTTGGGGCTTAGTTAGATCGTTTTGTTATATTTATTTCTTTGTTTTGGCAACACTCCTATTTTCTTTAATTCGATTATTTAACGTTACATTTATAATGCATTCTCTCATTGTCTGACATTCACTGAACATTAAATTCTTAATTTGTTTCACTTAACAAGTGGTCTTTGTATTCTCTGCCATCCAGCATCAGTAGACTCACTGAATGTTACGTTTCATCCTCTTTAATATCTTAACAACTTAAACACGTAACATAGTATTTTAAAAAGCACAGACTGACCCGTATCTCCTCTCTGCGTCTCAAGTCCACCGACGTACATAGTGAGCTAACTGGACATAGTGAGCTAACAGCCAGAAAGCCGTCCATACGGAGATAAGCAGTCAGCTGGTAAGCGCAAAAAAATAATGGAGTCATACCGCTTGTAGCGTTAATTTTGAAAAAAAATGAAATACAGCCATACGAACATAATTCGTGATCTCCAGAAATGTATATAGGGCTACGTTTTCAGAATGAGCCTATGTTGTCATTATTGGACGTCAAAATAACGTTGTCCTTAGATGCTGACTAGACACTGAATTTTGGTCAACTAACGTCACAACCTAAATCCATCCTAATATTAACATCTTATGATGTTGTGTGCCTGCTGTGCATGTTACTGAATTTTATTAGACAAACTAATAACATCCTTCCATTGTAAATAAAAAATTTACAATGCTTATTTTGCTAGTGCATATTGGTATTCTTTAGGTGAACAATTAACCCGTGCACATTAATCCACTGAAAAACAAAATGTTTATCTTGGTAAACTTCCAATCAAAGTCTGACCTGTTGCTTCTGCATTTGGAATTGTGGATTTGGAATTCTGCATTTGAAGCTGCGGTTTGACAGCTTCAGCCACAACATTCTTTTTATATTCTGTAATATAACATTTAAAGAATAAGCAGAATGGTTTTACAGAAAAAATAGAAACAAATATTATTACAAACCCTTCACTCACAAATAAAATTAAATTATAATTACACATAAAAAATGTTTAATTATGTATAAATAATTTATGTTTACTTTATGGAATCTTTTACATTAAGAAATAAGCCATAATATTCTTAACCACGGCCCTCTTACCATCGGTTTGCAATGAAGGAATGATGTGCAAAAAGAAAGCCTCATCCCCTAATCAATACTCTGTTTCAGTTAGAATTACATCAACATACTGAAATAAAAAAGTCTCAGCAATTTCTGGCTTTTAGTGGACTTTAAAATATTTGGCCCTCATCAATAGAATACAAACAAAAATAAAATAAAATGCATTTAACACCTTTTACATGACACTGTTTCTTTTCAGTAGGTTAAAGACATCTGTGGCCTACTGGTTAGAGAATTAGACTTATGGGTTTGAGTCCCGACATCGGCAGGGATTGTAGTTATATGGAGTGAATAACCAATATTTTCTTCCAACCTCAAAACCATAGCTGAGGTATTTCCTTTGAACAAGGCACCACAACCCCAACTGCTCCCCGGGAGGCCCACTGCTCTGGGCGTGTGTTAAGTTGCTTTGGATAAAAGCATCTTATAGTTGAATTTAAAGTCTAATTGTAAGTAAAATAAAAACTCTTTTGAAATTAAAAAAGGAGGGAAAATTTACCACATCACTGTTACTGTTGCAATATTTAGGAGCCATGTTCCACTCACTAACGCACTAAATTTGAGACACACAGGACAATGTTTGCATACTTACTGTACATGACCAACCATTTGTGGTGTGCAACAAGGTGTGCCCTGAAGAGAAACGTAAAAGTAATGCAAAAAAGTATACAAGTAATGATGACTATAGAAAGCAATCCCGAAGATGATCCCGGACATTTTAGGAGATTTTGGAGATTTCCCTTGTGTATGCATTTTTTGATTTTTTTAGTCGCAAAAAGAGTACATGTCTAGGAAAAAGACGGCAAATTTAATATGTTCAGGGTTCAGCTGTAATGTGAAAGCAACACTGACCAAAGACATCAAAACCAGGACATCACATCAATAACTGTCAACATTATTCTCCTTCTTTTCTTATTTTACTGTCAGGTGCATTGATCTATTATGAGATTAATGTATCTATCAATAAAAAAGGAAGGGATTTTTTTTGGGGGAGGGGGGGGGTTATATTAAAATATTTAAACAAATTGATAGTGGGATAAAATGGTAAAATATATGAGATGCCTGGAAAAATGGGAGGGTTGACTAGTATGGAAGTGAAAAAAAAATGTGACTATAAAGACAAAATGATCAAGAAGAAGCTTGAGAAGACTTCTTTTTTTGTCATATTTGTGTGTTCTTGTCCATAGAAATTCTTGAAGCAGATATTTACTTGTGTGCAACTGTGGAATTTATGTTTGTACTACACATTTAAGGTCTTCATGAGTTCATAACTGATAAAAATACCATCATACGTACGTACATGCAAGGAAAAAAATTAATAAATAACAGTGTGAATTCTAAGTGAACCAGAACCAGATTTTTAACTGAACTACAGTTGTTAACACACTCTAAAATGCTTCAACCCATGCCATGCTATTGCCACTAGAGTAGTGTTCAAATCAACACAAGGTCATTGAAAATATGTGCTTCAGTCTACATTTTTGTGAAACTACAAATATGCACTGCAATATACATTTGACTGCAGTTTCCAGACATTCTAGACAACATCATTTGCACGTTTTCAGCCTAATGATATTTGAAAGAACATATTATCGACACATAAAGTATTATTTTTGTGCAGTTATTTGCACAACACTAAATAAATACCACAAAACAACTTAACAGTGTCATTGACTTGATATGCAACAACTTTTCTGGTGTGGTCAGTTTTCTGGGTGGTTCACTTTCTACGGTGTTTTACTTTTGATGCAGAGAAATAAAAGTAATGTAAAGTCATGGTAAAATATATGGTTGCAGTGCACTTTTTTACGTTTGCTTGTGAAAGTGATATCGTTTGGGTTTAGGGAACGGTTTTGGACAGTGGTTCACTATGTGATCTGTACAACAAGCGCTGCCATCTCGTGAATGTGTACAGGAAGGACTTGTATCAGAAATGTACAGCAAAATACATACCTTAAGGTATTTCACATTTACAAATAAATAGCTCTCTACTGGATTTATCATCTGAAACATGCAACAAAACATAACTTGAGTGATGTATTTTACATTTTGTAAACATTTGGCATGTATTTCCAAATAGCCTGGCTCAAATGGAAACTTTTTTTACTTTTTTAAGAGAGAAAAAAGTAACTTTTCTTCCATATAGTCTTCCGTTTGCAAAAAATCAACGATTACATCCTTATTTTGAGCAAACACAGCCAACAAGACTGCATTCTTTATCAGATCAGCTGTGCATTAATGAGCATGATGCCCATTCCAAAGCCTTTTTTCTTTTTTTGGCACTTTTTCTCTTATGTTTTCTTTTGAAAACAATATTGGTTGGGTTTATAGAAGAGTTTAGGTCAGTGGTTCACTAATGCCGAGTTCAGGCTGCACAATTTTCAAAGTAGTCGTGTCAGAGATGTTTTCACACTACATGACTATAGGCGGCAGAGGGTTTCAAACCACATGACTTTAAAATAAGAAGAATCGCCTTCAACTTTGTTCAAACTACGTCTCACAACCAAACACACGCGAGAAGTGACATGGAAACAACACGAGGTCACGTAGTATTTGTTTTGTTATTAACTACATATTGAGAAAGAAGCATTTAGTGGGGTAGAAATGTACTTATTTTGCTCACCTGGCTTTGAAGGGAATTAGCAATTTCTCCTTAACTTTTTTTTTCTGTTTTGACCCGGTTGTAGTATTGCTCAGATGACATGTCAAATTTACTCTAGTTTTTCTGTGAATCAAACAAAAAGTGCTTAGGGGTAGCTTAAATAATGTGTCAGTGCTCTTTGGGTAAGGGATTCATCAGAATAAAGTCAGTCCAAGGTACTTGAAATATGTGGAAAGAATTTTAAAGTCTTCAATATTTTTTTCTAAAGGGACTAAGCCGAAAAGAAAATGAATTGATGAATATTTTTTCCAGATTTTTGAAGTGCCTTAGACTGATTTTTGCTGTTTATATAGACAGCACCTTCTGGTGAATTTATCATCTGGAACATGCAACAAAACATACCTGGAGAGAAGCATTTTATATTTTGTAAAAAAAAATAAAAATAAAAAAGTAGACTGAGGCATGTATTTCCAAAAGGGTTAAGGTTAGTGGTTTTCTAAGTGATCTGTACAACAAGCTTCACAATCTCATGAACGTGTACAGAAAGGACATCTATCTGAAATTCACAGCAAAACATATACCCTTCATATGCAAAACATATTTCACATTTACAAATATATAGGCATCATCCTCTAGTGGATTCACCATTCTAAATGTGCAACAAAGCATACCTGGAGTGAAGTATTTTACATTTCTTAAAAAAAATAGTAAGCTGAGGCATGTATTTTCAATCAGTCTGGTTCAGGTAAACCAATGTACTTTTTTTAAAGAGTAGCAAAAAAGTTACTTTTCTAAGTTTCAAAGAACCTACACTTCCATGTAGTCTTCCATCTGCAAAGATTCACTGCACACATTCTTATATTGAGCAAACACAGCCAACAAGACTGTTCTTTATCAGATCAGCTGTTCATTATTGAGCATGAAGCCCATTCCAAAGCCTGGCATTTTTTCTTATGTTTGCTTTTTAAAACAATATTGGTTGGGTTCAGGGAAGGGTTTAGGTCAGTGGTTCTTTAAATGATCTGTACAACAAGCTTCACCATCTTGTGAACATGTACAGGAAGGACATGTATCTGAAATTTACAGCAAAACATATACCCTAAATAATGTATTACACATTTACAAATACATAGACAGCGCCTTTTAATGGATTTATCATCCGAAATGTGCAACAAATCATACCTGGAGTGTAGTAAAAAAAAAAATAGTAGTCTGAGGCATGTACTGTATTTCCAATGAGTCTCCTTTAAATGGAAACCAATGTACTTTTTAAAAAGAGCAGCAAAAAAGTAACCTTTATAAGTTTCAAACAACCCACACTTCCGTGTAGTCTTCCATCAGGACATACTCCCTGTTCATTCTTATTTTGAGCAAACACAGCCAACAAGACTGCGTTCTTTATCAGATCGGCATTGCATTAATGAGCACGAAGCTCATTCCAAAGCCTGGCAGACAGTTCCCAATGAGTGTATGCACTCTTGTTAAGAGGCCAACAGACATTGATCATGCATGGTCGCCCTCCAAGTGGCGAGTTGGTTCAAACACACCCAGTTCTTAACCTCCACTGCAGTTTGTCAAATAAAGCAGCAGCAGTGCTCTGTTTGCCCTTGACTCTGTCTCTTGTCAAGAGTGCACTCTCCTTGTCTGGATGACACCTCTCACAGAAATAGCAGCCAGCGAGCTGGTGCTCAGGACCCCATCACTTGAGCTAAATCATTAGCCCTCTTAGTCACAGCGTCGCCAACTCGGCCTCTGACAAGTTGGAAGCGCCTCCGTCTGGTTTTCATTCTGCTACTTCGTGCTCGTACTTGCAATGCCAATTAGAGGTAACTTACGCTAAGATAAATTGTAAGTAAACAAGGTAAGCCATGGTGTTTTGTGTTGTTGGGCGAAACAGACAGCCGTGGTCTTCCTGTCATAACACTCACAAAAGTAGTAACAAGCAGCAGCACTAGACACCTGCTGATGGCTCCAGCGAGCCTCCGGGTCCCAGGGATCAAGCAGCTCCGTGGAGGCAATCAGTCTTCCCTGACAGGCCCTCGCTGCACCCCGAGAGCAATATGACAGCTCTTATTTTACCACAGAGGGACCTGCCGACACACCGCCTCACCCTGTACTAGCAAACCCTCTGCGCCCGCAGCTTCCCAAAGCAACCCCTACCTCGGCAAGCCACGGCCTTATAAATGAATGAACAAAGCTTCGTATTTATAAACACACAGACACATTCGCGCACACACAACCCAAGTTGTTTCTCGTCGCTCCCAGCTGAGTGCGGCAACAAAAAGAGATCCATCCTGATTTCACCTAGATACGCCTCTAAGATGTAGACTATCATTTATTCAACAGACTCCCTTTGTAAGCGATGCATATTTTAAGTGTAAAACACACCCAGACACACGCGCATACGTTCACTGGGGACAACTCCAGTCATGAGTGACGCTATAGCAGTGCAGAAACATAAATATGTTGATATGGGGGAAACTTTCTTAGGGTTTGTTTTAAAGAGGAGAAGTAATTCATCTTATTCCCCATGTTTTGGATGTGCAACCTTTACAGCATAATACTGATGAGGAAGAGAGAATAAACCAGCAATCTGGGAGCTCAATTGACTTTGGATTGCATGTTTCCAGTGGTGGAAAGAGTACAGAAAAATCATACTCAAGTAAAAGTAGTGCAAGTAGAGTAAAAGTATCTGCTGTAAAAATACTAAAAATACTACTTCTAAAAATACTCATGAGTTGGCCCACACGGAATCTGAAAGCACAGAAATCTGTAGATTTCCAATTTTTGAGCCCATCATTCAATCTATTTATTTACTTCAAGTCAATCCCAAAATTATTCACACCCCTGGCAAATTCTGACTTAAAGGGCCCTATTATACACCTGGCATTATAAGGTGCAATACATGTTTGGCACAATTTATTGCTATTTTCAGACCAGCGGAATCCTTATTTTCCCATTTTTCACCACGTTGTTTAAAGAGCAAATCCATTTGTGCCACTTTGTGGAGAGTGCATTAGATGTGTGCATTAAATACATGCTTAAAACATGCAGGATGTACAACAATACACAAATGTCTTTACATATAAAAAAAAAAATAAAGGATTGGAATGTTACTAAAGCAATTATTTTCTACAAAATTAAATATGTAGACTAATGGATGTCTTCAGTGGAGTGAGTTTCCACCATTTTCTTACTTCACAAAAGTAAAGTAAAGGGTAAAAGTAAAGTAAAGAGAAAGTAAAGAGGCTGAACGGAAGCAGCTTGTTCCTTATCCTCGTGCTGCAGATGGTCTTTTTAACTGTTTTCTCGCTAGTGAAGCATTCAGTTTTTCCACTTACAAAGTCCGCCATGTAAATAGAAAATGTACCATGGTGTGATGCAACTGACTCTTAAAGGAAATGTGAGATGAGACTCTGGTTTAATGCACGTTATGCTCAAAACACACCCATAACTTATTAAGAGAATAAGCACAGCCCTGTTAGAACAGCATACAGCCTGTTAAAATAGCATATGTGGATTCGGACACCGCCTTAATGCTTTTGCGCCATGCGCTTTAGACTTTGCTCCTAGATCATTAAGATAGAGCCTAAAGTTACTTTTAACCCCATGTATTTTATTTTATTTTATTTATTTATCTATTTTTCTCTGGATCGGAAACGACACAGACTTTATCTAAAGGATAATAAAACAATGTACAAATGGCATCATTGTGGAAAAAAAAATTCTGTAAGTAAATATATATTTATAAGTCAGTATATGCCAGCGTGAGATGGTGGCCCAGTGGTCAGCACTGTCACCTCAGAGTAAGAAGGTCACTGGTTCCCCTCTTGTTCAAGTTGGTTCCTCCGGGTGCTGCTGTTTCCCCCACAGTCCAGAGGCATGCACTACAGGTGAATTGAATAAACTAAATTGGCCATAGGGTATGAGTGTATGTGAATTTGAGAGAGTATGGGTGTTTCCTAGTTAAATTGGCGGTTCATTCCGTTGTGGCCACCTTTTATAATCAAGGCACTAAGCCGAAGGAAAATGAATGAGTGCATGTGTATGCCAGCGGTATAAATAATTTTGGGCTTGACTGTATGTAAATGGGGCGACGCGGTGACGCAGTGGGTAGCACGATCGCCTCACAGCAAGAAGGTTGCTGGTTTGAGCCTCGGCTGGGTCAGTTGGCGTTTCTGTGTGGAGTTTGCAGGTTTCCTCCGAGTGCTCCGGTTTCCCCCACAAGTCCAAAGACATGCGCTACAGGTGAATTGGGTATGCTAAAATTGACCGTAGTGTATGTGTGTGAACGAGTGTGTATGGATGTTTCCCAGAGTTGGGTTGCAGCTGGAAGGGCATCCGCTGCGTAAAACATGTGCTGGATAAGTTGGTGGTTCATTCGGCTGTGGCGACCCCAGATTAATAAAGGGACTAAGACAAAAAGAAAATGAATGTATGTAAATGTATGTATGTATGTATGTATGTATGTATGTATGTATATATATATTTATATATATATATATATATATATAATATATATATATATATATATATATATATATATATATATACTGTGCAAATTATGTGCAAAAATATAATAAATAAATAAATAAATAAATAAATAAATAAATAAATAAATAAATTTAAAAATGTCTGCAGATTCTGTCTGGCTGTGAAAAGTTGATGCATTTATGTGGAGACGAAATCTGTGTAACCTAAGGACAAAAATCTAGCTGTGACGATATGTTAACACAAATTATACCCTTTGAACCCTGATTAAATCTGTGATTGTCCAGCAGTTGGCACCGCAAACCAAGCTCATAAAACACTGATAAATGCAATTTGAGAATGTTTTAAAACGTAACATTCTGAAGTGCATTTAGTTATTGTTTAGGGCCATTTGGCAATTTCAGTGATCATATAGTAGACATCCTTCGTTTTCTTCTTGGACAATTTTAATGCTTTCACACTGTATATGTGTGCCAAGTTTTATTGGATGGGAATCACATGATTTATTATTTTACAAGGACAAAAAAAGTACTGATACAGCACTAAAAATGTACTCAAGTTCAACATTCAACTTATTAAACTACAATTCTTGAGAAAAACGACTCAATTACTGTAATTTTTGTATTTGTAATTCATTACTTTACACCACTTTCTGTTTTTTTGACTTTTGTAGTGACGCGGGTGGTGGCGGTCAACATAATGACATGATTAGCTAGCACTCTTGGTGCTTGGGTGTTTCACCCATCAGGTCTGGAGGGAACTGATTACCCACTAAACCCATTGATCTCCAATTCCCTTCCCAAACTCCCAGCGGGACGTGGAGATCTCCGAGCAAATAGCGAGCCTTTCAACTTCTCGAGGGGTGGGGGGCTTAGTCAAATCTGATCACAGCTCCGCCGCTGTTACCATTTCAAACAGCTCATTTTTCCACACGCTAATGGAACTTTTGGGGTGTTTGGGAGATAAATAAGTCAATCCTATTACCTCATTTAATATCAAATGCCACCTAATTATGGCTGTGTATGTTTTCAAACACTGCATAATTTATTGTTATGCTTGGACCCAACCTCCCCCCCCCCCTTATCTGCAGATGCATATCGGCTGCCAATTTCTTTTCCCCTCTTATAATGAAATACTTGCCTCTACATTAGGTGACAGAGCCGTGGAATAGATAAGCAATGCATGTATTTTCACTTTCATAGCATTCCACTCACCTTAAGGGGATTTGCATCAATGGTTTAAAAGCTTTCAAGGCTTTTTTTTTTTTACAGACAAATGCCATTCTGGAGGATGCTAACAAGGGAAATGCTTGTGCTTAACACTCACTCTTAACTTGCATGATTTGACAAGTTACTGTTATCAACATGAACTAAAAAAGTGTTTATTTACATTGATTTACTTAGCAGATTTCAATTTTGTGGTAGAATACAACTGAATAATAATTTTATATGCTCCCACTTTATAATAAGTGGCCTTAACTAATATGTACTTACACTGAAATTAATAATTTGTTACCTTGTACTTATTGTAAAAAATTACTTATTCTTGATTAATTACCTCACATTTACAATTACACTGTTGACTATCCCTTACATCTTAACCCACCCTTAAACCTATTCATATCACAAAACCTGATCCTAACCCTACCTGTATCCCACCTCAAGGGCACCAGAAGTGTTCTGCAATACATTATGAACACATGAAGTATATTGTATTTATATTTTGATGTAAGTTCATAGTAGTTACGGCCATTTGATATAAAGTGGGGCCTTTAATATTATAATTTACCTAGTAAGTGATTACTAATAGCTGCATTCAACCAACTGCTGAATACAGAGAAGTTATTGTAGTAAAATAAAATGTTAAGGTTTTTATTAATAAATGTCAACTGAACAAATAAGGCACATAATAAATTCAACATTTAAAACTAAGACTAAAATCAACAATTACTTTTCAAATGAATTGAATATGATACATGAACAAATAAATAAGTATATAATGAAAAGAACATACAGCCACATTAATACATATTTTAATTTAAAATAAAAATAGAAGATGAGAAACTATAAATTAATTCAAGTAATTATTAAACGCATACAATTTACTCTATGACACAAAAGTAGCTAATAAAAATATTATTTCATGTGATATATATTATTTCATATTATTTCATGATTTCACATAAACTATTATTAATATTAAAAAATCATTTTTAAACAAACATTTAATTATGTTCATGTTTATTCATTATACAATAATATTAGTATAATACTACTTCTACTACTACTACTACTACTACTACTACTACTAATAATAATAATAAGAATAATAATAATAATGGCGGTTCATTCAGCTGTGGTGACCCCTGATAAATGGACTAAGCCAAAGGAAAATGAATGAATGTATAATAATAATAATAATAATAATAATAATAATAATAATAATAATAATTATTATTATTATTATTATTATTATTATTATTATTATTATTATTATTATTATTACTAGTAGTAGTATTACTAGTAGTAGTATTAGTAGTAGTAGTAGTAGTAGTAGTAGTAGTAGTAGTAGTAGTAGTATAAAGTTAAATAATTTGTAGAAATTTATTGGAGGAAATGTTTAAAACCCATTTATACATAATAATAAATGTAAATAGTCACATTTTATTTGGCAAAGATGAATATTTATGACTACTGTTACATTATATATATATATTTTTTATTAAAATGTTTGTACAAATTTGTACTTATTTAATTCAATCTATCTCCCTTTTTCTCTGTTATAGACAACAACAGGGAACAGTTAGGTTTGCAGTATTACAGTAATTTGTTATTATTTATTAATACTTGTTTCTATTTAAATCACAATTATTTTCTTAAATTAAAAACAAAAAAGTATCACAAATGCTCAAATGAATCACTAAGAACCCAAAAGACAGTAAAAGAACTAGTAAGGCTGACCATAACACTAGTAAAGCGACCATGGCAGAGAGCTAAATTAACACATCTCCTCAAATTGATCTTGAATTAACAAGGTTGGTGGCATGGCTGGTTGTGCTGTAGAGTAAAGGTGTGAAAGCCCCGGGGTAGAGGCCAGTAATGAGTGAATATGACCACTGCTTAATCACATTCCTCCAGGGTCACAATGCCAGCTCTGAGACCTTCATTAATGCCATAGATACGCAGAAACCACTGAACTCAGATCAGTCTAATTGGACCAGTGAGAAAATACGAGCGGTGCACAGATCTGACACTTATTCATTAGAAACACATTCATGTTCGCTTTATTTGGCATAGGGTTGCCCTTAAACACAGTGCAGATAGAAACCGATTCCGGATTATTACATTCAGTATATAACAGCTGCCTGCTGGGAATTAATTAGCAGTTATTAGGCAATTTCTTAATCGTATGGCCACAGCCAATAGGGAAATATTACACTAATGTTAGTTAGCCACTAGCCACTATGTTTTCTCATCGGTCAAAGTCTCCGAGGTCCATCGTTTATCAAAACACACCAAGAAGAGCAAGTGCTGTTAAATACGATCAAATTGTTGCAAATGATCCAGAATGTGCATTCAAAAATGGCTTTTGCTGCTTGTTCAAGCAAAAAAAGAACCAAAGGAGAAAAGCATCATCCAGCAACAAGTCCAAATGCCAGGGTCTGTCAAGGTATGGGGTTGTATCAGTGCCCTTAGTGCCAAGTGAATATTAAAATTTTCTGCTCTGAACACAATGTAGCTGTTTTTGTTACCTGTACCTCTAATGCTAGTTCTCCCAGAACACCGTTCCCACATGCCTGTCAGAGTGTGCCTCAATCTCCGCCCTGGCTGCGTCAGATAAACAGCACAGTGACAGACATGAAGATAGCAGATCTCACGTAACATTTGTGAGAAATACTACAGTAAGAACTTTTCAATGGTTATTTGATGTATTTGTTGTGGAGTTAATTTAAGCCTTTCTGCGACAATGGGTTAAACACAATGTCGTTACAAAGTTCACACACACACACAGCCCGCACGTTTGTCCTTGCACTGTTTTCGCACAGCAAATGTGACAGGATACACGTTAATATCTACTGCTGTATGGATATCCATTATGTTAATGTACAAAATAAACCTGATTTAACATCCACAAACCAGGATTGAAGCGTCTTCTTTCATAATTGTACTGACATGCGTCTGTGGTAATAAAGTAAAGACGGTAAAATTGCTGTAATTCATTACAAACATGCACTGTTTTAAAAACATTTTAAACTTGTGAAACTCATTCTTGATCACATTTGATGAAGATTGATGATCACAGAGCGCTGAACAGATCTTTTAATCTCAGTTGCTTTGCGCACGTCCTGTCTTGTTGATATGATTATACGTGTTACTACAGTGGCATTTAAATACGCGGCTGTCAATCAATTCAATGGGCGGGGAAACCACACTCTTACGCCACATTGTGGTCGGCCTTAAAATAGGACAGATTTGGATCCTATTTTAACGTCAGGAAATTTAAAAAAAGAGACTTAATGTCTTTATATTACCCCAATATGACTGTGGACACACTATACCTACTCATAGTTCTGTCCAAACAGCTTCCAAAAGATAAATTTTATCATAGGCGCCCTTTAATGCTAAAAATAATATAGAGGTTTTGGAGCACAATACCTTCTTTTCCAGAGACACCTATGCTTATTTCAACAAGACAATGCAAAACCACCTTCTGCACACATTACATTAAGCCCTGGCTGCGGATGAAGAGGATACAGGTACTTGACTTGCCTGCCTGCAGTCCCGACCTGTTTCCAATAGAGAATGTGTTGTACATTTTGAGACGCAAAATGTGACAACGAAGACCCCATCCTTTTGCCCATCTTAAGACTTGTTTGCAGGATGTATAGACCAAAAAAACCTGAAACACTTCATCACTTGGTGTCTTCAGTCCCTAAATGTCTTTTCAGTGTTTTAAAAAAGGAATGACAACATTACAAAAGGGTAAATGCTTTACTGTTCCAACCTTTTTGGAAATGTGATGCAAGAACCAAAATTGAAATGTTTTTTAATTTAGATTTTTTTAAAAATAAATAAATAACAATCATAAGGAATTAAATTTAGAAATATTTTCTTTCTTTTTAAATTTTTCCTTTTCCATACTGTCCCAACTTTTTCTGATTTGGGATTGTATGAGTTTTTAAAACTCAAAAATATTTGAAATGTAAAATATATAATCAAGAATGTCCAAATATGATAACACCTTTTCAACTATGTTTATTTTTGCATAAAATGTAAGAAATGTGAATGAAAACTTTATTTTAAACACAATACATTACTAACACACTACCACACACACACAAACACACTTATACATTTATATAATACACACTTATATATTTATATAATCATTTTAAAGACTTTTCATATTGTTGGTCAGTGTGTCAAAGGTCAGTTGTTCTAACCAGAGATGAAGAACTGCATTATGGAATATCTGAGCTAATCATTCCATTACACAGATGTAGCGTGAACAAGTCTCCCTCATACGGGCTGTGTTCCCTCAGGAAAGCATTACAGTTTTTCGCTATCGAGTCTCCCAAATGTCAAAGCAATACTAATCTGGATATGCTCAATGAAAGTGCACCACAAACTTCC